>NC_091118.1:93549240-93852365 GCF_040183065.1 Periplaneta americana | reverse complement strand
TAAAAGTAAAAGCCAATGCTCATTATTTTTCGCCTATTTACAGAGTCTTGAATATTTAAATTGCACTCTTTAAAATAAATATACATATTTTATCAAAGCGAAATGATTTTAGAAGTAAATAATGAGATAATTTATTGTAAGAATTGAAATTTCAATATTCACAATTAAAAATGAGTTAATATTAAAATACGTGAAATATATTTTGGCCCCGATGTTTCAACTTCTGTCCATCTAGAAATGTTTGTAGGTTGTTTTTGTCTCCATGTATTTCCGTCTCTAATACCAGATTACAGAAATTAATTATGAATGGCCTACTTGTTTTACATGTGAACATTGTAACTCTATATATACAGATACAAATAAATACATAAATAAATCTTGTAAATTACAATAATAGATTAAATCACAGTGAAAACAAAATTACTTACAGTGAGTACTTGCTTTACGAGTCTCAACACATTACAACGAGTGAATGTAAACATTTGAAGTGTTTCAAAATAAACATTTCTCTTTCTTTCTAATAAAAATACGTTTTCTTCTTTCCTAATGAGGTGCTCGCTACCAAATTCTTCTATTGGAGCACTCATTTCCAACCGTTTAGCTGTGTTTCGTTTTGACATGTTTCACTGAACACCAGGCCTGAAGCGTGTACGCTGCGCTATACGCCTTACATACCTACATTATTGCGCCTTGCTCAGAGGCTTTCGATAGCCAAACGCAGGACTCTACCAATGAGGTTCAAACCTGTCTTCGGACAGTTGACTAAACAAACTAGACGAAGGTTATGGCATTTACAGGAGCGGATTCTATAATAACTAAAATTGTGATCAATAATATGCCTACGAAACAAGTTTCATATTTTAAATACTTGTGTTGCGATGTGAGTTGTGAATAAGATACGACATAGATGAAAAATTATACGAATTTAAATACACTTGCGTACAAATAAGCTACACTGAACTTTGAAAACGAAACAAGGAAAGATACGCAACTAAAATTTTACAAAACACTGGCTATGCCGACCTTGACATATATCCATATGTTAAAATTAGATCCCCAAAAGAAGAGATTCATCTAGAAAATAACATGCAGAAATGAAATTTTCATGTAGAGTAAAAGGTTGCACAAGAGAAGACAGATTAAGAAACACCGACAACAAACAAGATTTGAATACATACAGTGTTAATGAGAAAACGGCAATGTAGGGGAAAATGAACACATGGCGAAAGATTGGGAAATGAAAGACTATCAAAACAAGCAGTTAACTATCAACCAATAGAAAGAAGTGTAGGCCGACTACGCTGTAGGTGGAGAGATGAAGTCGGATCAGGCATCTAGGCTAATCCCTGAAAACGAACATGACTAGTTTTTAATGTTGTATATGCCTTATGGTCAGACTTAGTATTCCAGCTTCCTAAAGATTGAAGTTAAAGACTGATCGGGTACATAGTACGGAGCACTGCTGAACAAGTTCTGACCATTACTGAAATGAGGCGTGACCAATATGGATCTACGTATCAAGTATATTACATAATCCCATGCTATAGTGCTATAGCCGTGATCGTTGCAATGTGCGTTCACAGGTTTAACTTTTTACAGTTATCGCTTAATAGTTATTTAAGTTACAAGAATTAAATGTGGGGTTTCACGGATGAGTTGAGATGTTTACGGCCGAAGCATAGCTAAGACCGGAATTTCGAAAGTAGTTCGTAGAACACTTTCTTGTAATGTATAATATTTTATTTCATATTATGTCGAATTGCATTATTTTTAATAAATGAATATTAACATATACATATTGAACAACCGGTAGAAAAGGACATCTCAGAAATATGCTCAGAATGAACTGGCCTGTATGTATTATTGAAGATGATGAACGAACTACGTTAATTACGGGGTTATCCATGCAGGAACAGTTGAAAGCCGGAAAATCGTGGAGGGAGATATAGATCGGTATTTTGAAGTTTGAAAAGAAGTATCAGATAAATGTAACGAAGCGATGGGAAAATGATCCAAGGGGGTAGAAATTTTGTAGAAAGTTTACAAGGAGAACAGATTCAGTCACAGTAAGTACGACTTTCACAATCGATAGAAGTAATATTTCATCGATTTGTTTAATGGATAACGTGAACTGCACAATAAACATGGTGTACAGTATATGTAGGTTTAAATGTTACTTATTAATTTCTCTATTGTTATATCTGCAGTGCCTGGGAAAAGTGACATAAGTCAGTTTCCACAAACCCTTTTCGATAATTTATTGACAACTTACACTAGTTTATATCGATTTCATTTTTTTCTGTATTAATTATTGTAATGGGAGAAATACTTATGTCTCTTTTTCCAAGCGAGCAGATATTCCGTAAGTTGTCAATAAATTATCAAGAAAGGTTTGTGGAGACTGACTTATGTCACTTTTCCCAGGCACTGCAGGAGTATAGTGTTGTAGGCAGTGGCGGCTCGTAGTCAAATGTCCAGGGTAGGCAAAATTTACAGAACATTTTTATGTAATACCCGCGATTCAATGACAGCTCGCTTTCATCATGAACCCCGAAAACTTAACTCTTGCTTACATAACAATACTGTTACATCAATGAGCCGTCTCATAATTTGTCGGTTTTTTCTAGTTTATTGTTATACTGTTGTCTTGCAACCCTTGTTGTTCAGACAACATTTCCGAAATTGAATTCAAATTCTTTTCAAGTCTCTTTAGACTTACCGAGTTACAAATATGATCTGATTCCAAGTACCTTCTTTAGATTACAATAACAAACGTGATCACCTACAGCTTAGCTTTAACTTCACTTCCTATTAGCCATTTATGTGTTTCATACCATACTTACTTACTTACAAATGGCTTTTAAAGAATCCGCAGGTTCATTGCCGCCCTCACGTAAGCCCGCCATCGGTCCCTACACTGTGCAAGATTAATCCAGTCTCTATCATCATATCCCACCTCCCTAAAATCCATTTTAATATTATCTTCCCATCTACATCTCGACCTCCCCAAATGTCTTTTTTCCTCCGGCCTCCCAACTAACACACTATATGCATTTCTGGATTCGCCCATACGTGCTACATGCCCTGCCCATTTCAAACGTCTGGATTTAATGTTCCTAATTATGTCAGGTGAAGAATACAATGCGTGCAGTTCTGCGCTATGTAACTTTCTCCATTCTCCTGTAACTTCATCCCTCTTAGCCCCAAATATTTTCCTAAGCGCCTTATTCTCAAACACCCTTAACCTATGTTCCTCTCTCAAAGTGAGAGTCCAAGTTTCACTACCATACAGAACAACCGGTAATATAACTGTTTTATAAATTCTAACTTTCAGATTTTTTGACAGCAGACTGGATGACAAAAGCTTCTCAATCGAATAATAACAGGCATTTCCCATATTTATTCTGTGTTTAATTTCCTCCCGAGTATCATTTATATTTGTTACTGTTGCTCCAAGATATTTGAATTTTTCCACCTTTTCGAAAGATAAACCTCCAATTTTTATATTTCCATTTCATAGTGTTTCATACCATGAAGGATTAAATTTTCTTGCACCTTTAGCACTGACTTTATGAACAATAGAGCTTAATGCAGGAGTGGGTCGTCCATTGTCCAAAATACTTCTCTTTTCAATGTCATTACGACGCGAAAACGGACAACGTAACAGTTTGCTTATTATATCAGTCATAATATAATATTATTGTTATCACTTACATTAACTATAAATCGCCAAATATACGTAACATTAATATACAGTACGTACTTGCAAAAATCACATTTTCTAAAATATACTGTTAAAAAAAACATCTTTTAAAACACACTGTTTAAAAACTGTTATACTACTCGTAACAATCTACGTTCCAACTCGTGAAACTTTCAAACAGAAATTTCGCAAATCGTAGGTGTTCGATAATGCTCGTGGGTTCTCGTTAGGGCAGGCAGAATTCTAGCGCGCTGGCTTAAGCATAGAACGCATGCGCTAAGAAAGCATTTAGAATAGCGATCTCTTTTAATGCTTACTCCAGGGCCAGCTTTGAAGTTACGTGGAAGGTCGGCTAACTTCGCTTCTGCCTACCTTCTGACGCATCGTGATCTGTCCAGTGTATTCTTGTCGCATAAATCGAACTGCCAGTAGTAAGCAACGTCCAACTAACCCTAAAAAAATCCCATTCATAGTTAATTGAATTTCTAAGCACCTAGACAAGAGTATATAATGATATAAGGTTTTCCAAATGTGTCGGGGTAGTTAATAAATATCCACTTTTAGATTTTTCTAAATGTGTTGAGGTAGGCTTAGCCTACCCTGCCTGCCCTGAGGAGCCGCCTCTGGTTGTAGGTCAATTCTAAAATACTGTACCGGTAGTATGAAATGTTAAAAATGCAATATTAACCTTATTTTTGTTTTAATTTGTTATTTCGCATTTGTTTCTTAACAATAGCATTTAAGTTGCTGCCATGATGTCCATTGCGGGGCCAGTCACTGAGAAATTAATAGAAAAGGACGCACATAAAATCTGCTGAGAATGGATTGGGCCGAATTGTGCCAACTTTTGAAATGTGATAAAATATTTTCGAAATAAATAAGGAGGATTTATCTGTATAATTTCTATTGAGTACCTTCACTTGTTTAGTTTTACAATGAACCTACAATCAAGTACAAAGTTGTAGTTATTTAAATAAGAACACTAGTAACACAACAGCACTGATTGACATCAATATTCAATATGACTGCGCCCGGCAGGGAAACGGATGCAAAACTAATTTTGTATAGGAACATGCGCTGTGATGTCACATCTACTTTGAATCAAGCAATTTCATTCCAACTTATAAGGTAGCTGAATTACGAAGCCTGCTTATGATATAACTTATTCAAGGGCGAATTCAGCTATATGGTGTCCCTAGACAGTGAATATTCGTCTTCATTCATTATTCATAATAATATTTGAAACACCAGATTCAACTAAACCACAAACATCTCTATTTTCTGTAATCCCCATGTTTTTCCCCTTATTAGATACACTAATGGACCTATATTCGAAGTGAAAGAAGCTAGTTGTTCCTTTCTTACAAACCCCATCAATTTTTTGCGTTTTTTCTCACAATTGGCTACTGCTTATTTGCCAACTTTTTGTTTGTGTGTACTATTGTGAAACACTTGATTTTGCTAAATGTTACTCATATTCTCGGCAATTTTAAATTCATCATCATCATCATCATCATCATCATCATCATATTTTTCAAGGCTTATGCATAATGTACCTGTTCCGGTTTCAAAGTTAAAAGAAAACATCTCGCCATCTTTTTATTTGCGTCCTAGTCTCCTCTTTCAATTTGGTTTGTAATAGAGGAGTTGAGATGGTAGACGATGTTGTTTCTGCATGTTGTTTCCATCTACTTCTGTGTTGTATAATGTCATTCAAACCGTTTATTTTCAATTCATTTCTGATTTCATTGCTGTATTTATGGTCCATTGAAGTGTATCCTGCTATTTCAGCAGCCTCTATTTTGTTTTCTTCTCCTTTTGTTAGCGCCCAAATCTCGGAACCACATGTTAGATAACGGGATTGTCATTGGTTTATAAAATTTAGTGATTGTATATCTTCTTACTTTGCCACAGAGGGTCCTCCTTATTGTACTAGTAATCTTTTGGAATCTGGATAATTTACTCGTATTATCAACATCTGCAGATTTCAAATATGAAATGTAACAACCAAAATAGCAAAATTCAGAAACCTGTTCCAATATTTTATCTTGTATTATTATTTTTGCCCTTGTTTTGTAACCAATATTTCCATATTATAATTGTCTAGCACATTATTTAAAACAAACAAATATCACTGAAGTGTATCTTCTCTCTTTGCAATAATTACCATATCGTCAACAAATAAAATACAATGGATAGGAAAATCACGTTGCAAAAATATTTCAATTTCAATATAGCCTACCAGTCAGAAATAACTTTGTTAAGAAAGAAATTAAATAGAATAGGTGGAAATGGGCATCCTTGTCTTACTCCTCTTGTTATTAGGCTAATCTAAAATCGTTGCTTGTTTGGTTGTTAAATTTAATTTTGATTTTAGTACCACAATACAGACTTTGTATGACATTACTTAGATATTGGGATACACCTTTTTCATACAATGTATTCCACAGTTTTTGTCTATCTACTGTATCAAATGCTTTCTGTATATCTATGAAAACTATGTATGTGTCAATGTTATATACTCTATGTTTTTCTATTAGCTGAGTGAGAGTAAATACACAGTCTACACATGACTTATTCATCCTGAATCCAAGTTGTACCTCCAAAAGAAGTGCTTCAGCAATTGCATTTAGTCGTCGAGATATAATATCACTGTAAATTTTATAATATGTACAAAGTAGACGGATTACTCGGTAATTTTGTTATTCTCAACAGTTCTGTCGTATTTATTAAAGAATGGCATTATTATTGCACATTGCCATTCTTCAGGTACATAACAACTTAACGAACAAATATTAAGAAAATCTAAAAATCGTCTAAGAAAACCATCTGATGCATATTTTATTAACTATATTTAAGGCACCAATTCCTGGAGCTTTACAGTTTGTGTCAGATTTCAATGATTCCCTTAATTATTCAAATGAGATTAAATCTACATTTTCATTATGACGGAAAACATTTTTATCTCGTCATTTTTTCACACCACAATTCTTTATAGTAATTTAACCATTTACTTTCAGGTATAGGGTTAATGTCACTTTTATATGACTAATGCTACTAGCCATATACTTCAAAATTAAACTGAGTCGCTGAATCTTGCACAAAAAATATATAGCATGCAGAATACCTATTGTTGCATTGTTATTTCATAGCAGGGGTTCTTAGCCTTTTTTGAAGTTAAACAGCGCTGTTGTAATAAACACAAGTAAAAAAATGTAGCAATTATTTATTAATATAGAGTTGTAATATTTCATAATAAGCGATAATTATATAATATAATCATAATCCCAAGTACTTTAATTAATATTTGTTTAATTTTATTTTTTTTCTGGAAGCTACGACGAACCATCCCAAAAGCCACGACGATCCTTGTTTGGGTCGCGACCCATAGGTTAATAATCCCTATTTTATAACTTTCGTCGGTGAGCACTCTCAGTAAAAACTTCACTGCAGAATGAAAAGATTACGTAACAGCAATAATAACAATAATAATACTATTTGCCGAGCGATTAGAATCGAATTTTCATGTCGGAAACCGAAATTCAAATCACTGAAAATTCAAATGAGCTAAGTTGGTAAACTATATCTGAGGCAGAATTTTGAAAAGTACTCCAGTTCTTCCTATGAACATTCGCAGCAAATCATGCCCAGTATTAGAAGCGTGCACATTTTGCAGTAGTTTCTAGTCAGTGGAGAAGTAAACATAGCGAGTCAGGAGTACCAAAACGTTGTGCAGATAGAATGCTGTAACGCTAATTTCCTACAATGTCTGACTCCAGAGAGGTAAACTAAACACTGGTGCAAACTTAATAAAAAATTGTAGACAAAATTTATTTACCGTGAGGAGCAACGTCTTGGATGCAAAAAAATACGAAGTATGCAAAAAGTACAGGGACATCATATTATTTTTACTTCAATTTTTATTGTACCTGTGTTTTTTAATGTACTTCACTCCCACCCTTTATACTAGTGAACTTCCACCCAAGGCCGCATATGCAAAGTCGTCTTACGGTCACAGTATACAGTACTGAGTGAGTATAGTATGTTCCAGAAATATGGTCATATTTTCCAGTGAATAAAGTGCATTCATTATTGAATCATATTTTCGCACAGGTACTGTATCTGTTTGGTTATGTCGCTTCCCTGCTTCCAACATCTGTTTCTACTGGCCCCTCTGTAAAGACTAGTGCCTGAGCAGTCTTAACTCTTTTATGAAAACAATATTTGCTGTCAGGAATTGGACGTACAACTGTTTAAAATAATTTAAATAAAAGGGCCTCGTTAAGTAACTGTCACGTGGTTTCCTCCCTTTCTACACCCTGCGATATAACTACTTGGACGGACAGTAAACAGCAATCTGAGTAAATTTATCTGTGCGAATCGGGCAGAAGTGAAGTGATTACAATACCTAAGTAAGATACTCTGTTATATAGTAGCTACAGAATTATTATTTCAAGAGGCACAGGATTATGCCCCCCCCCCCCCGTGTCGATTGATGTTTGCATTATTTCTTTTGGGGTTACTGTAAAACAGTTGTGTTTGTTAAACATCCTACAACAATAGAAGAATTAAAGAATTACATTCCAGAAACAATACATTCAATTTCAGAAGATATGCTTAAAACGTTTCCGATAATATGCACACAAAAAACTGAAGCCCGTACAGAAATGAACGGCCATCATTTTCAACAATTTGTTTAAATATCCAGATTTTGAATATTTTTCAAATTAAATACACTCTCCATACTGTATGCTAATGTGCTGTAGACAGTATATTATACATTGCATTATGAATACGTCCGCCTGGATAGTTCAGTTAGTGAGTAAAAGCACTTATTGTTAATACTGTAGACTGTATTTTGAGTAAATAAAACCTAACGAAAATTATCGAACTGAAAATCGTAATAGTTCCTAGTTTACGTAAATGGATGCACTACTTTTCTTCCCTTCTATACCTAGTAAAGTGATTTGTTTATATTTTACACTAGTATCATCAAACTCCGGTCGTGGAAGGGAGTAGCAAACGGTGTTTCCGGTTCTCAACCGTTGATCCAAAGGTATAGCCAGGTTGATATTAAAAATGTTAGTAAAAACAAAATGATGACGGTACGACGTCAAACGGCATCACGATATGCATTATTCATCACAGTACGACTTTATCTTTGAACGACAGAAACAATGTATTTACTGAATTTTAAACCGCCATTGCAACGGGAAGTACAGTACATTTTTTTTTTTAGTAAAATAGAGTATTTTAAGAAGGGCTGAAATGTTAATTTTTATTTGTTTTTCCTCGCATTTAAACCAATAAGTGCTTAGAACACTCTTCAACTGAAGTCTAAAAAGTGCATGAGGCAGTATTAAAATTATAAGAGCATCGCGAATATCAGTCGCAATAATTAGGGATGTAAATTTTCGAAGGATATAACTGTTTTAATCTACGATTTTAATTCAGACTGTAATTGGAATTCGGACAATGATGGTTGGGACTTAATACTGTAGCTATTCTGAATACACTCAGTCAATGGCTCGAAGGTGCACATTTCATTCGTATTGGCAGATATTTTCCAAGATGATAGAAGACGTTCCTGTAGGATATATTAAGGAGCCTTACAGATTTTATACACATGCCGGGACTTATTTCTGCTAAGATTGTGTTTCTGTCTACTTTAAATTTCTCAAGCTACTTTAATAAAGACACTACTTATGTTTCTATATTTTTATTTGCATATGTAGAAGAATGAGGAACTAACTTGCGGAGTTTCTACTGAGGATACATTGTATGTCAGTTACGAGTTTTCTCATAAAATTGCTGTGGATAGCTATCCTTTTTCAACAGGATATTTGATAAGGATTGTCTCAAATCTGTGGCATAATGCTTGAGTCTTAATGTTATTTCAAAGTACCAAGCTACAAATCTGTCGCGAAACACTGTAGCCTGCAGGATTCAGGACATTGTGGAGGACTCACTTTTTAAAAATATTTTATAGACTTTTCATTGCCAGCGGATATGGCACATTTATTTCAAAGATAAAAAGTTAGGGTGATCCTTAGCCCTTAAATCGACAATGTACCCTATAGGATACAATAGGTTAATAGGCTATCTATATATACAGAGTGTTTCAAAAATACGGGACATAATTTCAGGTATGTATTTCCCACATGTAGACAATCAAAATAGTTCATTACAACATGTGTCCGGAAATGCTTCATTTCCGAGTTATGGCCTTCACAACATTGAAATTCACCGGAACGTTTTTCTTTCCGCAGGTCGTTGTCATTACAGAAGATGTTCAAAATGTCCACCTCCTGCTTGAATACAGACCTCACATCGAACCTGCGAACACGATCCCAAACTCCAGGAGTATTGCATTTGTCCTCAGAACATGCCACAATTCGATTCCGAAGGGATTCCAAATCAGGCACCGGAGACGAATAAACCAATGATTTTAAATAGCCCCACAAGTAGAAATCGAGAGGGTTCAGATCAGGTGAGTGTGGAGGCCAAGCAATTGGGCCACCTCTACCTATCCATCGATCAGGAAACCTTCGACCCAAGTACCGCCGAGCCGTACGACTGAAGTGTGCAGGAGCGCCATCATGCAAGAAGTGAATGTGTTGACGATTGATCGATCAGTGGAGTGTCTTCTAAAACATGAGGTATGGTGTTTTCCAGGAAGTTTGTGTACGCCTCCCCCGTAAGTCTGTTTACAAGTACATGGGGTCCAACTAATCGATCACCAATGATACCGGCCCACATGTTGAGGGAGAACCGCACCTGGTGATGAGATGGAACAGTTACATACGCCCATGCATGCTGATTGTGGAAATTTGTTATGCCCTCTCGTGTGAACTGTGCTTCATCTGTAAATAATACTAAGGCAGGAAAGTTCGGATTTACACCACACTGCTGCAAGAACCACTGACAGAACCTAACTCGTGCAGGGTAATCTGCTGGTGACAGGGCCTGTACACGTTGCAAATGATAAGGATACAATAAAATTGATACTCTTTCAACAGTCTCCAGACAGTCGTATGAGGAAAATTGACTTGCAACGCTACCCTTCGTGTGCTGATAGAAGGAGTCATGTTCACAGCCTCCAGAATCTCCTCCTGTACTTCTGGAGTTGTAGATCTTGGTCGTCCCCTTCCCAAACCAGGAGAGTTAAATTTTCCATACTCGCACAGACGGTAATGGAGACGTACAAATGTCTTCCGATCTGGACATTGTCGCTGTGCGTACCTCTCCTGGTACAAACGACGAGCCAGCGCAGCATTGCCGTCCGCCTTACCGTACATGAAGTGTATCTCTGCCAGCTCTTGATTTGAATACATGTCGCACAGTCTAACGCCTACACAACACTGAATGTAACCTTCGCCTCGGAATGAACTGTCAGAGTGCCCTCTTAATGTCTCCTTTGACGGCAACGACCTGCGGAAAGAAAAACGTTCCGGTGAATTTCAATGTTGTGAAGGCCATAACTCGAAAATAAAGCATTTCCGGACACATGTAATGAACTATTTTGATTGTCTACATGTGGGAAATACATACCTGAAATAATGCCCCGTATTTTTGAAACATCCTGTATAATTTGAACTAGTAATGGAAATTACGGGAAAACGGCTGAACGGATTTTAATAAATAACCCCTCATTTTGAAGCTTGGAACCCAAAGTTTTTCGGAAAAATAGTAGTTTTCAGTGAAATGTCAATTTTCCTATATCATTTTCCTTTTTTCCAAAATTCATTTTTTGTCAGTTTTGAGAACTAATTAATTGTATTCACGGCCGACTTGATGTTCGCTTCCTTAAGCGAAGCGAGCATCAAGTCGGCCGTGTTGCATTTCAGAATAAAACAAAACACACACTACAATAAACAATAGGCTATTACACGAAGGCCATGACCTACAGGATTGCTGACATAGAGTTCAGACGGCTCAGATTCTTTCCCATCATAATGCCAATATGTCGATCTTCATTTGTGCAATCTTTTGATAACGTATAAAATAGTAATATGCGTTACAAGAGCGGTATGTTGAAGTTTTCATGTTCGAGGAAAAGTTTGAAAAAGCGAAACGTAGTTGAGCTTTTTTAATTTTCGAGAATTGAAAGAAAACATACCGCTCGTGTATCGTACATTATTTTGTGCAAAGATCGTTTATTACATACTTGAAAGAGGAATTTCTAATTAGTTGCAATGAAATCTCCATCTTGGTTTCTGTTCAATGACGGAAAATTTGGAAAACAAAAATATCTATCTTCAACATTGTTGCTTTATAATGTTTTCTGTGTTTACTATACTCCAGCAGGCCGTGACATACGTCTGTCTTTCCCCCCCCCCCCCCAGTCTATAAATACGAACTTAAAACAAACTGCTTCCTTAATGTTACATGCATCACGAATGCAGTAACTTTAGTGGAGTTGTAGAGTTTACTTAATTTTTGCAAATATTTAAAAACAATAATTAACAGTGCAATTCAGGTGAAATTGCAGTGGTAAGTTTCCAATTTATAATTATTACTATATTGAACGTCTCTAAAAATAATACGAGTATGTTAAAAGCCTAAAGCAGTAAAATCAATATGTCACTTAAGCGGTAAGAAGAGGGAAATTGTTATGTGTGTTAGGTTGGGAATACTGAATGTGGAATTTTAGACTTGCCGCGGATTGGTTTTGTGCGGAAACCAAGCAAATACGCACGATCTCGCACAAAATAATTTACAGGTCTGATTCTCTGGTCTGTAGTTTTCCGAGTACAGCTGTGTATTGGACATTAAGAACTACAAAACTTAAGAATGTTTGATGACATTATTACCATTAAAAATGAAATATTATTATAGTTAATGCAACACATAATGTTATACTGATATATGAAAGTGAAACCTTTTGGGCCTTTATGTAAGTAGACGCAGAGAAAGAATATTTTATATTAGATCTTCATTTCTATAATTTACTGAATAACGGCTATAGGCCTATATAAATTTATGTTACTGAAAACTATAAAGCTTACATAAGATAACAATATTGTTATTAAAAATGAAATACTTTTACAATTATTAATCAAGTGGTGTGGGTCCTTTTCATATATGTAATGGCAGTGTGATATAGATATTTATATGTCTGATTCTCTAACTTTCCTTGGTAGTAATTGAGTCATGCTTCCTATTTTAGCTGCGTCTTTAAACTACAACAAAATTAATTTCATATTTCTTTGGTTTAATTGATTAGATTTGTGATCGCTGCCAAGCCTATTTTGTTGTAGGGAAAATAGCATGCCATTTCACATCTTGCTACCGTGATGAGTAAGTTTATTTCCCGCAACCAGCAACAAATGGAACACTGAAACTGCTAACGATTTACGATGGACAATTTTATTTAGGGCGCATATAAGATTCTACAACTATGACATATCATTCGCCTCATTTTCCATATCTCAGCAATAAATTCCTCACAACAGCCTATATTACAGAAAATATACGAAATAACATTCATTGTTACACAAATTAATCCAGCAGTATTTGATAGATCAGTATTGTCTGGAAGAAGCGCAAAAAATGACAATTCATAAGAAAAGACCAAAAGGTATTACTTATTGATAAAATAAGAGGCCTACAAGATTTTGTGATCTCTTGATCACCTCAGCAAGATCTCTTAGTGGGAAAAAGTGATTCTGCCCTCTACATTTCAGGGTAATTCACGAAACATGCAGCAGCTATAACAAGATGCTAAGACTTTTGTTCAAAGCATGACTAACCTTACATTTTCTTAACTTTCACATACAATCCGGAATGACCCGAAATAGCTACTGCATTACTCCCACATGAAAACCCACTGATCATCCTGACATCGTTACTAGCGATTTCGCATTGAAACTCAAGAACTGAAGACGGATATGTTCAAGAAAAAGTATTTGGCAAAAAAAATCATTCAGAAAGAGTATGTTTCACTCTTATGGAAGCAAATAACTATCAAAATGTCTGGTATTCTTTATTGAAAATAAATCTCAACAATTTTTATTTGAACTTTTTATGGACTTAATTTGCAGCAATTGCTGCACAAGCCACTAGTATGCTATAATTTTAATATAACAATAGAAAAAAAATTGGTAGAAAAATTAAAATTTCGCAATACTATAATATTGTACAAGATATAAAAATATTGACATTGCGATAGTTGTTTTCTTTACGGTCCGACAAGGTTTAATAAACTAGTGTGAGAAATGAAGCTTCGCCAAGTTAAGAATTACATGGTTTGAATCTAAATGCCAAAAAATATTGATGGGCGCTCCCGACATTGGTTTCATTTGATGTAAAAACACTCCACAATTTTTTTTATTCTAAATAATATTTAGGGTGTGCTCAACTAGCATAACTATTTAATAGCATATAGAGTTATGACATATGCTATTATGCGATGAATAATGTAGATAACAACTGCAATAATTACAGTTCGTAAGTAAAGAAATTACTAAGAAAATTGACATACAATTTAAAATGCAATGATGAAGAGTTGAAGCTGATGGTGATTGACATTTCATATCTGTTTGGTGATAGCTTCCTTATGATGGACGGAAGAAGCTTACGGTGCTGTGCCGCTACTTGAAAGATGAAGTGAGTTTGCTCTTCCGATTTGGTGCGCAGCCCATTGTACTCCTGCATGAGAGCCACTCCTCTCTCAGCTGTATCGTTGGTGGCATGTAGTTTGGCCACAGATCGTTGGAGTTCACAATATAATAGATTATCAGATCAAGTATCGGGGTACTCCTTCAGGAAATCGCTGTTTAAGGAAAGAACTTCAAAGAACTGCTTTGTATTCCTTGTTATGAAGTCAGGAATCTCTTTCACTCGGATGTCATGGTCAGAAAGAGTGATTCGCTTCTGCGGATCTTCCGAAATAGGAGGCGTGTCTAATCCCAGTACCATCTTCCTCTTTTCTTCAACCGGGATTGAGTCATCAAAGAAAGAAAAGCCATTCAGTTCCTCTGAAAGGTACCAGAAGTGTCATTTGAGTTTCTTCAGGGCACCAAGAGAAATTCTGTCTCTAGAAACCAGTAAACGTCGCGCTAAGAGATCATTCTTCGGGATGAGAACCAACTTCTGTTGTAAAACTTGACTCCAAAAATACAGAGTTCCTCGAGTCCGTTTAGCCCACGAGAAGTTAAGCGAAATGCACTATTCCGGAAAAAAAAAAAAAGATCTTCATGCCATAGATCAGACGAGCCATAAATCTTGCACGGTGCATAGCTTCTGGTTTCATAAATTTGAGTCGTCTTTGAGGAACTCCTCCCAAGAATATAACAGTAAGGTCCAATAATTCTCTATAATCACCCCTAGGGTGATCAATGTTCAACTACTCAATGGCAAATGAAAGGATTTCATTCTTGACAGAATCCAATTTGGTTAGTATAGATTTGTCAGTGGTTCCAGAATTTAATTAATGTTTGATGATATTTGGCCACAACGTCTTGAATCGTTTGAACAGTGATATTTCTGGAGCTAAGGAAAGGCCCATACAGCATAATTTCATGAATATGATAAGCCAAAAATTCAAACTGAAAAAATTCAAGGTCACTGAGTACACACTAAATATTAATTGATTCGTAAAATATTTTTTGGGATTTCATTTGAACTAATTTGGAACAGTTTAGGAGACGTCCGTTCCATATTTCGAAAACTGAAAAATAAGAACCACCCTAATAAAAATGTATAACAATGTTTCCTTAATTTAAATTAACGTTTAAGTGATAAAAGGGTTTCGTTACTATTACTGCTATGCAGTTATTAGTGAATTGCTGTATATTTCATCTTTCTGTTACTATTTTATTATTATATAAAAGTAAACTTTACATTATTTGTTTTGGAAACTATGTTTGGTACCTAATTCTCTGAAACTGATGAGGGTCGGTTAGCCAAAGTGTCTATCCTGTTTATCAGCACTAAGGCCTATCTACACGCGCCGGTCAGGAAGCCAATGGAACTACACTCTGCAAACTTCAGGCACATTACATCACGAATGTCCTCTCTCGGCTGGTATGATTGATCGAGATGGTGAGTCTTAAGTCACTCAGAATAATTAAAGTACAGTTGAACTGGGTTATAGCGTCATCGAAGGGACTAACGAAATGATGTCACAATAAACGAATGTGGCTACAAAACACAAATGAGTACAGTAAATAAAATTCAAAGAAAGAATACATTCAGGCTATAACTTGTAATTTTATGTAGGCCTACAGTACTACTACATTTCTAGATAGGTAATTTACACGGTTCATGTTTTAGTTATTATTTTGAAAAGAAAATCAAATACGGAGTCAAATATCTACTACAGTATCATGTATAGTAATTTCTGCAGTTCTCACAATTAAAAACGCGGGTTGAAGACATCTGCAATTTTTTCGTTTTCGTTTTGCAAAATGCTACATTTGTAAATTATTCTCAGTTCTTCCTTAATCAAACCAAATCCACGACACATATCAGCTTTATTTTTATACTCTCAATTTCTTTTATAGCATCAACTCTATCTTCCACACTTAAAACTTTTTTTACCTTTGCACCTTGCTTCATTGTACTGTATGTAACACATATTTGCAAACAGAATGTCTGAAGTTATAATCTAAACTGAATGACTAGATTGCAGTACGCCGCAGTGATGCGGTGCTTACTAGTAGTTCCGAGCGCAAACCTTTTGAAGCTCTCTGTAAAAGCGCTTTTCTCTCTGAGACACATTGCTAACACAGCTGTAAGAAAGGGTGTACAGAACATACAACGCTGCAGACCATGTCAGATCGGAGGCGAGATTACAATAAAGTTTTTTTTTAATGATAAGTAGAAGGTTCAGTTTTTATACATTGAACATCGCATTGAAGTATAGTGTTTAATAAGTAAAAAAAGCTATATAGCCTATATATTATTTGTAAAAAAAATGTCAAACCTCAGTACGAAATATAACACAAACACAGATATAGACATTATTCTGGATAAGAGAGAAATTGATTTTAGACAAGACAAGACTGGTTCAACTATCATTTAAGGGGACACTGTGGTGAAATAATGCTGAAAATTTAATAAAATCCATGTTTTTTTGTTTTTATGATCGTACCATATACTGACGTGTGGCCAAACATACGGTGCGTGAATTGAGAGAAATGTTTTTTATGCTGTTTTCACGACTATAAAATTTTAAGCAGTTTATTGCGTAAAAGAGCTCCTTGAACAACAGTTATTGCCATACAGGCTATGTCTGAATCTTCTCACAGAGGTCAATTAAATGTTGATAAAAAATTTAATTACCATTTGTATGAAATATTAAGCTCCTTCGGGGAATATTCATGTTGCACTTACACTTAGATTAAATTTAATATGTTGTAATGGTAAATTCATAAAGTTTGAACATTTATTTGTCTCTCTATTTAAACTGAGCTCTAAAACCTAATTAATTTTTATTCCCATAACTATCTTCAAGATTTTGAGCAAATATGAACTAAAACGTTTGAAACTTTTGAAGCAAAGAGCCTTTTTAGTAACGTCAATATAAAATATATTTTTAAAAATATAATTTCAAAACTATCACACTTAATGACACCAAATTTTGTATAGATGATAGTATTGTAGATCTCTTTATGTAGTTTATATTCACAAATTTTGGATGAAAATTGTGGAGGTTTTAAAAATCATACGTGTCCTCTTAAATTACTCTAAAAATTACGATGGCTCTTCAACATCATAATTTAATGAATTTCTTTTTCCGCGTTATGTGCAACCCACAAATCACTCTAAGAAAACTCATTACATAATCATGACTGGAGAGTATGGACTACATTTTTACAACCACACAATCAATATACTTTATTTCTATCATTATTCTAATTATTTTTTAAACAAATGCTCAAAAGTACTTACATATCACACACGTGAAGCAGGTAGACCCTATTAATTCCTCCTAACTAATGAAGTGAAATATTTACAGAAAAAACAGTTGCTTTCCAAATGAAAATGGTTCACAAAAAATTAACTTCTTCTCTTTCTCTTTTTGTTCTCCTTTGTGGTTTGTTTACATATGTATGTATGTATGTATGTATGTATGTATGTATGTATGTATGTATATATATATATATATATATATAAAGTAATTATTACATAGCCAGAAATTTAGTAACGCAAGTCATAATAATTACTGCCTTTATTCGCTGCATGTGCATGTACAGCTGTCAAAAAAAAAAGTGGCCGAACTCGTCAACAGCGAATATTTTCAAAGTCCACTTCGGGTCGCGGCGATGTTACACGATGCATGTCCTTGTACAAGCAGTTCCGGAACTATGAAAGTGTTCCATATCTGCTCCTCGCAGATCAGCGGTAGAGTGCTTGTTTAATGATTCAAAGGTTCTGGGTTCGCGCCTGCTTCAAGTTTTCATTTTATTTTTTAATCGTTCTTTAGCGATGTAAATGATATTCAAATTATCATTTATATCCAGTTATCGTTCTTGATGGATATCACGTTATTTATATTTTGTTATCGTTCTTTAGAGATATGAATAAAGTTCAAGTCATCATTTGTATTATGTTATCGTTTTATAACGATATGAATAATAATTATTATTATTGTATCTCCAATGGGGGTTAGCCCTATTTTACATATTATGTTAGGGCTATAGTTTTATACATAAAAAGATAAGCATAAAGAGAAATGGAAAAGAAAATTAAATCAGCTTACGCTATGTAAACAAACCATAACCAATCCGTAAATTAGGTATTGCGATTGCAAAACAAATATCAGTTATCAATTTGAAACATACAAAAACATTAACAACACACATACGTAACACTTCTATAACACAAATATGCAGCTTTCCGTACCATACATAATAAATTAATACACAATAGTCACACAGACACAATCAAACTATAATTACGACATTGCGACGACATCAAGCATCCCATAACTGACTCACATACATAACAAATCAAGCATCCGTTGCAACACATACACTTCAACATAGTAACCACACTTTTAAAAGTTACAAATTTGGCTCCAAGAAGAATAAATAGGACACTGTTACTAATTACTATTCTTCTACAATTTCTTAAATACATCTGTAATAAATCTGTGAAATTCCGATATGAATAATATTCACGTTTTTTATATTGTTATCGTTCTTTAGCGATATAAATAATATTCAAATTATCATTTATATTGTTTTCCTTCATTAGCATTATAAAATAATATTCAAGTTATTTATATTGTTATTGTTCTTTCGCAATATAAATAATCTGTATTTTATGTAAGTAATTTTTATAACACAAATAAACATCTTTCTTTGTAAAATAGGTTATTTTATTTAGATAATTAAATACGTATTATATAATATCTTATATTAATTAAACAAACCGATATTTATCATTTATATTGTGTTATCGTCCTTTAGTGGTACTGTATAAATAATATTCAAGTTATTTGTATTGTAATCGTTCTTTAGCGATATAAATAACATACATTTAATATTAGGTTTGGAAAAATCCAGTTGCATAATACTGCTATTAGTTTTTCTTTTTGTATTATTACATTATACTATCTTGAACCACAATAAAATGAAAAGGAGTAACGAGGAATTGAACCTGAGACGTTGACATCTAAATTCCGACGTTCGTCCGCTGAGCTACGAGGGCAAAAGTGTGGAAACATTTTCGGAAAAATTGGCCCAATCACACTCTAAGATTTTCTGATGATTCGTAGAAGCTAGTCCAGGATGCGAGGGGCAAAGGCTAATTGAGATTTCCCGATCTCTGATAGGGTCAAACATCCTGATAGAATTAATATTTAACCCTTGCCGTGACTTTCGGTGAAGTCCGGAGGGCCCAATTAGTCAAATCCACTCTCCTCATCTCCACGCTTGGGCCCCCTGGAATTTAATAAGATGCAAAAGAGATAGTGGTGTGCGGAAAGCAACGGGATGTTATCGCATTTAGGCCTATCCTTCCCAAAGAAAAACTGCAAACATGAACAAAGGAAGCTTTTAATAGAAGAATAAGGATCTTCTGCGGACCTCTGGAAAAAGAACTAAGGAAGAGACTAGTGAAGTGCTTTGTGTGGAGTGTGGCATTGTATGGGGAAGGAACATGGACATTACGACGAAATGAAGAGAAACGGATTGAAGCATTTGAAATGTGGATGTGGAGAAGAACGGTGCGTGTGAAGTGGACAGATAGAATAAGAAATAAAATTGTGTTTGAAAAAGTGAGTGAAGAAAGAATGATGCTGAAACTGATTAGAAAGATAAAAAGTAATTGGTTGGGTCTCTGGTTGAAAAGAATAAAAGACGACATTAGGATATGTGGATCATATACGGAGACTAAGAGGAAGGCAGAAAATAGGAAAGATTGGAGATTGCTGGGTTTGCAATGAAAGACCTGCCCATGGACAGAACACTTATGTATGTATGTTCAGAATGCCTGGAATATCGTGTCTAAAAACAGTCGCTATTTGCAAAGACTAGTCAAGTCCATGCCCACTCGACTGCAAGATGATCGAGATAAGAGGAATATAGACTAAATATTGAATTGTGACTTTTTGTTTTGTTTTTTGAACGCTTAATTGTTTGAATGTTTTAAGGCCGACGCCAGTAAATTTGTTTTGTTTATGCCACGAAAGATATTTTTATTGAGAATAAAATCTTTTTTCTTTCCATTTGCAGCCACAATATCATAATGATAAAGTCATGGCATAATATATTAATGAACCTGATGTTAATTACTTAATTAATTAATTAATTAATTAATTAATTAATTATTAATCGTAAAAGAGAAAGGAGCCATTATGTATAGTTTGTCTCTCTCAAAAACAGAACAAAAAAGAACATAAAAAGCACGAGGTTGTAGTCGAACGCAGGACCTCATGAATAAGAGGCCTGAACGCTACCATTACGCTATCGATAACACACAGAATACTTCAATTATAACTTTAGATATCAGGCAACGTGGCCCAACAACATGTAACATCGCCTGTCTCCGAATTGTAGCGAAGATACCCGAAGGGAACTTTGTTTCAGGAGAGCGGCCACTTTTTCTCTTGACAGCTGTACATCCCTGTGTCTACGTTGGGACGCTATGTAGTGCATGCGCTATGCGCTCGTGATCAAAGTCGAGCTCTTCTACCATGATTGAGAGCTAATATCGTCTCATCCCTGCAGTACGGTATACAACTTGGCCTGCAATTTTATGTAAAATTGCAAATATTTGATAGCACGACAGAAGATAGAGTTTAGTCTACCCCAAACCCCACTCTTTTTTTTTCTAGGAATTACAGTTCTTGGCGCGCAAAGTGCTTTTGACAGAATAACTGAAAACATTATTTGTTACTAGTGACATACCGGCTACCTGCGAATTCCTCTCAACGACAGCCTCTGTTTAATAATTCTGGTTCTTGGGTCGTAAAATGCTTTTATCACAATAAATGAAACTGTACTGGTCACTGACATTCCTAGTTACCTCCGTAATCCTCTCAACAACAGCCTCTGTATAATGTACGTAGAACATGAATTTTTAAAGAATTTACACTGTTGCTTACATGTTTACACGAGTTGCTTATTAAAAATGTGTCGTTATAAAATAACAAATCACATTAATACAGATGAAAACAGTACTTCTTTGTATAGCCGAGGTGTCGTACTATCCGTGGTCGCTATAATCAATGTACATGTAATAATAATAATAATAATAATAATAATAATAATAATAATAATAATAATAATAATAACTTCGTTTTGATCTGAGAATTTAGAACACCTACTACACATTCACAAGTAACGGAATACTTGATCATGAGGTCAGTAAGGAGCAAGAAAACCGTTAAGACAAATCAGGACACACCCTGTCCGGAATCAAACTCACGTTCGCTTAATTACCAGTCAGATATTCTAACATTGCAGCTAATGCGAAGGTCTAACCTTTCCTTTAGCTTGAATAATTTCCTTATTTCAAGTATAAATTCTTTTCAACATTGAACTGTATGAACCGGGTAGGTGTAAGTACTAGAACGTTGAGTTTATAAGTAAAAGGACCCGTGTTCACATCCTACTTTACATGGATTTATGACGTGTTGAGCAATGCTGTGATCCAAGAAAAACAAAGGTTTTCTCCGGATTCCCCTGTGATATTCCAACAATTCTCCATAATCATTATTCATGATGAGTGTAACGTGGATCCAACGCTTATGTTGCAATCTGGATGGTCTCTGAGAAACTAAGTGAAGTACGCTTTTCGACACTAGCGATATCTATGAGCATGCTCGACGAATAACAAGTTGAGGACAATGAGAGAGCTCTAAACGTGTCCCTATATTGTGTGTGAATATGTGGCTAATGGCAGGGTCCTAAACTTATTATTCGCCCCGACTCCACGAGCATGCTCATAGATGTACAGAGTGTCTGACTCAATCCGTTCATAAACTGTTTTAGGCATCACGCACAACACGAACTAGTGATAGACACTTTTCGTCGTTGAAATTCTCTTACTCGCAGCGCTTGTATTTTAGTTTCAATAATGATTGAAAACAGTTAAAATAATAAATAGATATAAACGGGTTGACTGATTAATGTATTGATTCATACGATGCTTTTGAGTAAAGAAACAATCATTTCTAATACGTGAATCTCCCAAGGTAGTTAATGGCTCTAGCTAGAGTAATGGGTTCTATGAATTTCAGACTGCCTTTGAGGGTTCGATCCGCGGTTCTTCTTTCATATTCTTTAATGTCGAACTCCGTTAGCAGGAGATTCTAGAAGGTTCTAGTTAACACTACTTTAAAATGGAAATATGTAATCGATGAAACATCTTATGAATCAGTAGCTACAGTGACATCAAAAACTTTTTCCTTGCATTTTTAACTATGTCCTTATTGTACCTATGTAGTGTCACTCCTCAGCACAGCGAATACTGTCCACCTGCATGTGGATAGAGCATGCGGCCTAAGTCTGATGAAAGTATAGGATAAGCAAAAGGTATGTCGCTGATATTAGAATAAAAATGCATTGATACAGTGAGTCATTAAGAAATCAACAAAACACATCTTATTTTATGTTAGCAAAATCCACAAATACATAAGTCTGGAGAAACCGGAAAAGCTATGTGCCTCAAACCGACATGTGGATATGAAATAAAAGTTTAACATAATTACATAAACAAACAAAATGAATCTCTCGAGATACAGATTTTAAAATTAAGAATTAATTTAAGAATTTCGTAATAAATGCCCATTTCTGCAGCCAACCTCTTTAAATATTTACTAGGAATATTCTGCATTTTTTCTTTTATATTTGCAACTAAATTTTGTGTTTGTTTTGTAGCCTTTCCAACGTACCTTTTCCGTTCTGTGCATCCAGTTTCTCTAAATTTACTAACAAAATTATTAAGACATCTGCGGACCTTTTCAGTGATTAGCCTACATAATCAGGAAAACGAGAAAAAACTGTTCTTTACAGTTTTCAGTATTATACTTCCAGTTTCCATCTCCATCCTTGCTGCCTGTTCTGGAGTATGCTTCAATAAGAAAAGCTCTCTGTTGCATAAAAAAGCAACCATGTCTTCGAAACACACTATACCACTCTACGTTACGTCAACAACAGACACACAGCAACTGAATGTTGTGCCCCTTCAGACTGCACACAGCACAGTGAGACGGTTGCCTTGGTTTATAAGCACGTGCCTGCATGTTATAGTCAAAAAGCAAGGTACAATAAAAATGTAAGGAAAATGTTTTTGATTGTCACTATATAAAAGCTTGAATCCTGCCTTCGGTAGTCATTCAGGGTTCTCTTTTTTATTGGGTTATTTTACGACGCTGTATCAACATCTAGGTTATTTAGCGTCTGAATGAAATGAAGGAAATGAAGGTGATAATGCCGGGGTCCAGCACCGAAAGTTACCCAGCATTTGCTCGTATTGAGTTGAGGGAAAACCCCGGAAAAAACCTCAACCAGGTAACTTGCCCCGACCGGGATTCGAACCCGGGCCACCTTGTTTCGCGGCCAGACGCGCTGACCGTTACTCCACAGGTGTGGACTTCAGGGTTCGAATCTCAAACTCGTGACAACAGAAGTGAATGATAGCGACAGAAGAAGTGAATATAAGATATTACAGCGAATACTGTCGACATGATCTAGCTCCATGCGGGTTGTCATTGATAACGTATGTCGTAGGCCATTTGGCATGTCATAGTCTGAATCCAACATTTTTCATGGTCTACCCAGGTTGTGACGTTCTCATGGTAGTGTCGCTAGAAGTAACATAACTCAAAGTAGCTACAAATAAATGAATGAATTGTGTTAAAATTCTACACTGTCTGTTCTTTGCAGGTACCTTCTTATTATGTCCATTACTTATTGCGAATGAAACAGAAGAAATTAATTTGAGAGCTGGAGATAACTTAAGTATTAAGAAATAATATGAGAAGAGCAAATGACTCGACAAAACCAATGAAAAACGCGACTATAAGGAACGAAAGAAAATAAATAATTAACATAACAGATCGACTGCACATGTTTAACATAAAATTATCACACGAAAACTAAAATTCGTAACATTCACGTGATAATGTCAGTGGACGTTATACACTCCTGATTCCGCCTGCGAAACCATTAAATACCTCCCACTTGTCTGGACTGATATTTGGGCTGTCTAAACAAAAATGAACGACTTAAATCAGACACGCTTGTACATGTAGGCCTATGTGTATCAGCCATGATTCATAGTTACCGGCACGGCTAGGGCTTTAGATTTTCATCCTGGCGACAGAATTTCAAAATGCAGTAATTCCTAATTGAATTCTTTTGAGATATAGACAATATGTACAAATTTGTTGTAGACTATTAAAAAATTCATAACAATGATTTATATGTTATTTAGTTGATTTTATCATTAACATTAACAGAGCATACTTGGTTTCAATGGTAAGCGGACGCCAGCAAAGAAGACAGGAGTGAGAATCGTGGTGACTCCGGTTTGGAGTGGATAGCACCAGATTAGCAGGTTATCAGGTTGTCAGGAGGAACTAGTATGGAAGGGAAAAGCTGAAATTTCTACATAAAATTTCAATTGGTTCGGGTAATACCAGAGGTGAAGGTAATGAAATTGGACTTATCTTGATAGGAAAATGAGGATATTTTAGTTAGAAAGGATCGTCAGAAATTGCATATTGTAAAAGGTACGCCAAATTGATTCGCCTAATCTCCGGGATACAAGAGCAATGTTTATCTATGGAATTATTTCCTCTGGTGCGAAGTAAGCATTTCATATGTGAGCAAAGACGTACACTTAAAATAGATAAGGATAAATGTCACTTGTGCATCTGAGTTCGGCAACATTCTTTACGTCCAGATCTGGACTCCATGCATACCTCTGCAATCATTATTACTACGTATGCACTTGCTTACCTGTTCTTATCACATACAGGAACAGCAGGAACTGATAGTCCACTTTACTACGCCGACGGTGGCAATAAAACTGTAACAATGTTTATGAATGAGCGATACCCGCAAATGAACGCGGAGCGGTTACCTAGCTACGGGTTGTTGACTGCCGGCATCCTCAGGTAACAGCTGACTTTCAACTCTTAATGCAAAAAAAAGAAAGAGTTGTTAAGTTCTGCGCATGAAATTCTGCGCAAGTGAATTCGAGGGATTGGATCTCGTAGGAAATTGTTACACAAATTGTTTGAAAGGTAGCTGAAAGTCTCCAAGTGATTAAGGATTCTCTCTGCTGTCATTGGCTTCTGGAATTCATTGTTCAAGCAAGTACTGGAGTAGGAAAGGAAGGCTAAATCAATGCTACTGTGATATGCAGAAAGCAGCTTGAGGGGCCACGAATAGATTTGCGTGACGGAGAGTAACTTCAATTGTGGATGAGGACAAACATATTTGGCAATTGTGTTGTTAGTTGAAGTGTACACATTTTTGCATTTGTATCTTCATTATCTCAATTGGTACAGTAAAGAACATATTTAGGATAATATACTTATCAAACTTTCTGAGAATAAGGACCTCTTTGAAGAATTTAATAAATTCTTCTGTCCGCCATAAACTATTGAGCCTTAATATACTTCCCAATCAGTCCTCACGAATAGTTATTTAAATACTCTTATTACTGTCATAAGATTGTGTTTATTAACTTTTTGACCATAGCACTTCATCCTATGCAATTCCAATCTTCCTTATTGTCTGCCTTCCTCTTAGTCTTCGCAATGATCCATATATCTTAAAGTTGTTTATCATCTAGTACAGTATCTTCTTCTGCCCCGAACTTTTCTTCCGTTCACCATTCCTTCCAGTGCATGGTTCAGTTAGTAGTTTCTTTTTAGCCAGTGACACAAACTGATCAATTTGAGCATTACTCTTTCTCAAATGAAATATATCTTTTTTAGATGGCCGTTCCTGAAAGCAGATCTTGAAACGCTGGGCAAGAGTGTTAAAAACTGACATACGTATAGTAGTGTGCGAAAAGTAATATTTTTAAGACTAACGTGAAAAGTAATTTAAAACTTTCAACTGTTTCAGCCGATTATCAATTGTTTTTCACCATATGTCACAGAGCACCAATCGCAACCAATCAATAAAGTACTACTGTTTTTGTTTAAGAAATGTACACAAATTATATAAATTATTTTCATTATTTTATTTATAAAATATACGAGAAAATTAACCTCCTGAGTCCTGAGACATTTATTGTTTTATTTTTAAAGTTCAATATAATTCTACACTTTAAAAAAAATCACTGACATGTGGAAAAAATCTGATAAAATTCTGCAGGTTCAGTTAGGGTACAAATGCAGATTTATTATACTATACTTAGGGTCTCTGCACATACATTTCATATCATAATCATGTACGAAATATGGTATAGTATACTATTCTCTCAGGACTCAGGAGGTTAAGAATGAAATGTACGGTAATTGAAGACGTGCGCACGAACGTAACCTTCACTTCTTAAAAGAGAAAAAGAATTTAGTTTAAAACTGCTTTAAGATAAGAGACAAGAAATTTGATGGAAAGTATTTAATGCTAGCTATTATGAAGAATGATTGAGCTACTAAAGTAAAGTTTCCGACAGTGGTTTAGAGAAAGGACATTTTCAGGTCCCTTAACCTTTAATTATTTTCTCAAACCGTCAGGGACACAAATCCTATACTCGGACAGTACGCTGATCATAAGTTGAAGCCTGCGGAATGTAGCTAATAGTAACTGGGTAAGCGGAGGTTTATGGTAGGTTTAGGACATCGATCGAAGACTAGCATGGATAATGTGATGCTCTGTAACTTATGGCCACGTGCATCAACCTAGGTTAATGTAATATTAAATTGATACTTAACCTAAAATTGAGTACTTTTATGGTGTATCAATCTCGTTTAGGATTTAAACCGGATTATAACTATTTCAATATCTAACCCGTCATATTCTAACGGTTATGGGAGATAACAAGTGATTAGTAGCAAAGTAAAATGGCAGCCAGATTTACAGCTGATGACTACGAAGATAGAATTATTGTATTTGAATTACATGGGTGGGGACTGTTGTGAGAGACAGAATCCTTTCGAGAAATTAAGTGGCAGAAATTTTCAGGAGATATTTCGTTTATCGAAGGAAGCTAGCATGTCATTTCTGCTGCAACAGATGATGAATCACTTAGAGTATCCCACAAACAGAAATAAATTCTTCTTCTTTTAGGAACCGGTTGTCTACAACTTTACCATTCTATGCAACTGGTGCTTTCAATATTTGAATAGGCGACATTGCGCACATGCATAGAACAGCCGTAGCATGAATAATTCATGATGTGTACAATGTAACAACAACGTATGGCCTCCCTACGTCGTAGGCTGAATAAAGAGAGCTTATTTTATAATATTGCAATTGGGATCTTAAACTGTACCTATAAACACATTCGCATTAATCTCCTCGCAGTCTGTGACTCAACCATTTCCATTATGGATATGCCATTGTTTCTTATTAGTTACATGTTTATATCTAGTAATTCTCTGCATGTAAACATCAAACTGAAATTGGGAAAAGTTAGATCGAATTTTTCGCTTTTCATTTACAATTTTGTTAGATTTTAACGTAATAGAACCTAAAGACAAAGGAATGCAACCCGAAAATATTGGATACATTCGTTTTTATGTATTAGAACGAAATAAGTGAGATCGTATTTAGACGATGATGTAATCTTTGGAGCAGTATTAATGCTTTCCTTGTATCTCTCTGGCTGACTTTTCGAGTGTCGGAATCAGAATGGATCCCTGAACTTAGCCTTACATTAGCCTATTGTGGGTCCTATAAGTGATGATTGTTCCATTTCGACATATGACCTAGGTGGCATTCGTAAATCTGATCCTGACAGATGGTGAGCGATTGTGCCTCAGTCCTGAGAGAGGTCCAAACCCACACGCATACTCGATAAGTTCCAGCGCCAACCTTTCCTATATGAGCATCGGAAATCCGTACTGACCCAAAGACTTTACCCCAGCCTATTTTTAACTATTTTGTAGATGACAGATAAATTGAAGGAGATGTGAAGAGTTTTGATGTAATTAAAGAACGGAACGGGAGTATTCCGAGAAGAACCCTCTGCAACGTCTGCTTTGTCTACCACAAATGTCAAAACAACCTGGCTAGGGAAGGAATCTCTCTTGGATAAAAGACCACCGTGCTAACTCTAAACCACACAAGCGGTTTTCTTTTGTCTCTTTGTAGAAACAGTGTACTATAATATTATTTGCAGATGACACAAGAAAAGTAATTACAGCCAATAACGCCAACACATTCCAATCTTCAACAGAGTCAATTCTTCTAAAAATATGTAATTAATTGATTCTCAGCAAATAAATTAGTACTAAATTGTAACAAAATTAACATAATCCAATTTAAATTCTGTCCAAATTCAATCTCTTAAATTTCAAGCGCAATAATTAACAACAGGGAATTAACAGGAACACAACAACCAAATTTCTTGTCTCACAAATCGATAATATGTTAAAATGGAAAAAAATATATGAAGTAAATTACCCCAAACTAAATTGAGCATGTTTTGCTATTAGATCTATGCAAGAAATAGTAAATACCAATACCTTAAAAACAATATACTATGCATACTTCCAGTCGGTAATGAGTTTTGCAATAATATTCTGGAGAATTTCTATAGACAGTAACAGTGTATTCCTAGTACAAAAAAGAGTAATTAGAATAACAGTAGGTGCCATTTTCAAAAAAACTAAAAATAATGCCCATGGCTTGTTAGTATTTTTTTTTTTCATTAATCAGATATTTTCACATTCATAAAAATTGGCAGTCAGCATTGGACTGAACATTTAATAAGAAAGGAATATCCACTACCACAAAGAAAGTCTTCTTAATCAACCCAGGGGGTACCAAATGCACACGGAGACCAAGAACCACATGGGAGGTTAGTGTGACAGAAATTTCAAAATTATTGGAGCACGTAACTAAGTAGCTAAAGCGAAAAACAGAAATGTGTGGCGAATGCTTCTGAGGAAGGGTAGGCTCTCAAAAGGTTGTCCAGCCAAGGATGAATATGAATACACTTAGTGCTTGTCTTAAACTTTATTGTGATATCGGTCGATATTATTTCATAACCTTATTAATTAGAGGTATGTTATCTCTGAGGCAATCCTGTTATCTAGTTCTTATCATACTAGCACTATGGATTATTGTTATTCGATTACTTTGATTGTTGGCATTATATTTATCAACTACATTAGTACTCATTATTACTATCTGATATGCCTGGAATATGGAAGATCGCATAAAACATATTGCTATTGGTACCCTATTTCTCTTCAGTCTATTACTGGGCTATTATTTTATTACTTTCATTATATGCATTATCCTCATCATTTACATCAATACAAATTATAAATACCTTACACGCTTGCAATATGGGAGAACGTTTAAAAAAAGAAACTAAACATAATGCCCACGGCTTGTCAGTATATTTTTTTATTAATAAACTTCCTTGTATAAAATATGAACATTTTGTAACTAATTCAACAGTTCATAAAATAAATACTCGTCATAAATGACTTTCATACTCCACCGGCAAGTCTATCATGCTATCAAAAAGTAGTGCGTTATATGGCAGTAAAAAGATTCAATAGCCTCCCTATGGATATAAAAAAATCAAACAAGATTATTTAGGGCCAAATTAAAGAAGTACTTAATTTCTTACGCCTTTTATTATGTAGGTGAATTTATGACATTCAACTACGCTGCATGACTATTTCTGTCTTGTATTGAGTATCGATACTAACCCTTTGTGTTGTGCTAGTATATTGTAAAACTCTCCTGTATATATTTCAACTAGATGGTGACTATAATTAAGACTTTGTAGTACTATTAAGATTTGTTGACATGTTCCATATTTTGGCTGTGAAGCGATGTACGAATACCGTGGACTGTAAATAGGTCTGTATAAGTAACTGGTGATAATAAATAGTGCACAGTAATTACATTTTAACCACGGTTACTTTTTAACAGTGATTCCTTAACCAATGGTTACTACGTTTTTAACCGGAATTGATGCACTTTGCCATTAGTCTTCTTAGTTTAAGGTCAATTTCTTGAGAGCTGAATTTGACATAGTGTAGTGCTTAACGATAGCAACTCTCTCCAATATTTCTCTACTTCCACGTGTAAAGACATACTCTCTCCACGGATCAATTTGTGGTCAGTATGGTAAACTAGGCACAGTCACAGAGTTGAAAATCAATTTTGTCTCCTTTCCCGTTATTGTCTATAAATTCCTTTACATTCAAGTACAATTTAATTCAAAATAAGAATTGCAAAATATGTATAACAAAATCATGGATCTTAATAGTGGGCCTATATATCAATGGTAAATACTTGTCATGCAGTTTAGTGTGCTCTTAATGAGATTGAGAGTTAAACGGGAGAAGACGGTGTAATTATTGTGTGATTGAGTCTTTTCAGGATTTTTCTCTCTCTTAGTAAGATTTGTCCTCAGCCTAAATTTGAACTTTTCTCGATCTGACTTGATACAGATATAAGTGCAGGAGTCCCGTGGAATCAGCACATCGCCAGATCTTAACCTATGACAATCAGGCCGTTACATTGACAATGGACAGACTCCTATGTACTAGGTGGACTCCGTGTCTTTCACGTGTCAAAGCTCCGCGTTGCGCACACTGAAAACCGAGCGAAGTGGCTCTCGCATTAAGCACGAGACTCGCATTCGGGAGATCCGCAGTTCAAATCCCAGGATCGACTAGCCTGACTGTAGTTTTCCGTGGTTTTCCATAGTTCCTTAGGCAAATGCCAGGTTATAATTTTCATTGCCAAGGTCCATTTCCCTTCCTCTTCCCTCTAGAAAAAAAAAATTAGATTTCATATCATATCACTCGTCATCTCATTCCATAGGCATATTCAGGTCACGACGCATGTCTTCGACCGTTTGTAGCAGGAGGGTCCTCTCGGAAACTGTTCTGAGCCTTACATAATATCTCTGTCAGGATTCATTCCTTAGAAGGGTTGTCGGAACGGATCCTGTACTGCTTAGTCACCTTGCCGGTATGAATTTAAGGCAGTAGGGTGTAGGGAGTCCCTTGGATGAGCGGGTGAGGGGTCTCATGCGGCCGGTGGGCTGGTACACTTCATTCTCATTTATTCCATACTTCGGGGTGCACAATAGGCCGCTGTCGAGCCGACGTCTCCCTAACCCGCCTAGCCACTCAATACTACTACTGCGCACACTGTGGCCTGCGAGTATAGGAAAGTGAATAAAAATAATTTAAAATCTTATATCAAATATATTTTCTCACTTCTGTACAGAAGTAGGCCTAATCAGTAGAAAATGTCTCTGGAACTGATACTTACTATTTGAAACTAAATCCTTTACTACGTGTTTCTATTTTACAATAATTACCGGCAAAAGTTTAGTACAAGCAATGTTTTCTCAATAGTCAGAAGAACCAGCGGTGACTAATTTTCTTGTCCTTATATTGCTGATATATGAAACCGTTTATGTGAGAGTAGAAAATGAACGCTGCGTGAAAAATGTTGTAACTGGAATAGTTATAATCAGGATATTGAGTTTAAAAGCCAAATACAGTTTGTCAAGCTATAGACTAAAGCTAGTTCAATGATCAAAGCTTCGCTGGACTAATTTAATTTATGGTTAAGGTTATGCAAACGGAGGACGGGAATATGGTGCACATCGCAACCAAAGAACCGACTTCCGACAGCTCCGTACCGTCTTTAACTTCCTTACCGTATGGGTCAGCTAATAGAAACAATCCAGCGCCACAAGGCAGACGAAGACGATTTTGCACATAGATCCATATTGTACTGCTGTAAACACTTCCGTGCTTGTCAGTAATGGACTGAAGAATACAAAACTCCTGTCTTGCTGTTGTCTTCCTCTTGAGTGAGGACTGCTAACTGCAACGCCAAACTCCGGTTCTGCACCTTCCAAGTATTTCACTAGAAACGTCAAAGTCGATTCTTTCATTGCGAAAGTAATAGTGCATTGTGAAAGTCTTTATGTAGCATGAAGCTTAGAAAGAGAGAGACAAATTGGCAAACAGACAGTCAAACAGATGAACATAGGGAAACAAAGAGAGCCTCCCATACATCATATCAAATATAAACGTTCCCGTTACAGCTATATTTCATTATTCTTCCTCAGAAACGTCAAGAGAATGCGTAGCATTGACTTAGTACATATAAACAAAGATTATTTACATCATAATATTCCTGGACAAGCGCAGCATGGTTAGTATACATGGAGTGTTCACCACTTGAAGGAAATACATTATTGCAAGCTATTCTGAGAAAGACATGTGAACAAGTCACTGGGACCATATGGAATTATGCACAAATCAACAGTACAATTTGGTTCTGAAACTCGAGTTCCACAAAGAGAGGAAACAGAACAATAAAGTTCTCAGAATACAGCCGATTTTAAACGAACGGATAAAGTTAGAAACGAAATTGTCCATAACAATAATATTGTAACAAACAGGCATAACTTAACACATCGGATGATTGAAAAGGTTGTGTCCAAATTGAATGAGCTAATAGAGAATCGAAATAATATAACATGTTTCGAATAGGAACGTGTGGACTCCGAAGTAATCTTCAGTCAGTACAAGCCCGTAATATTAGGACTTACATCGCGGATGCAATCAACCATACTTTTCATCTTATCTCATGTCACCACGTTTCAATGGGATGATTTAAAAAAAACTCTCGTAATAAGTTGCCTCAGAGCTGTTAGAAAACTTGCCATTTATCGTACACCAGCAAGTGTGGATGCAACAGTACGGAGCACCAGCACACTTTATCCTTGCTGTAATATAAATTTCGTATATCCTGGGCGGAAAAGGAGATCCGAATGAATGGCCAGCCGGTTCTCCTCATTTGATATCTCTTGATTATTTATTTTGGAGGCATATCAAAAGCCTCGTTTACTCGAGACCAGTGTAAGAATACTTGTAGCATGTAATGTAGATCCTGGAATATTTGAAAGAATGCGACAGAGTTACCTTCGACGATAAAAAGCATGCACTAAATATGGTGGTCGCCAGTTCAGAAACGTTTGGAGTAATATAAAATTAATTGTTAAGTTCATGCAATCTTTACCTGCTTAAATTCTTACAGTTCCTGACATTTACAAGCATAAGTGACTCAGGATTACTTCCTAGACCAACAGTTTCTGTTGCAAAATTACTATATTCCATTCCCTCTGTACGCTTCTTCAGTTAAGCACAACCTTTTGAATCACTCTGTATAGAAATAAATAGATCATTATGTATGATGTAGATTGTAGAGTGAAGATGGACGATACAATATTACCAAATAAAGCTTACTATTATGTATCCAAAATAAAAATAAGTAGCGGAAAATAGGCCTAATTTTCAAACCTTAAACATTTTCAAATATTCATGGAAGATTACTATGTTCGTTATCATTAGCGAGCGAAGTCTGGACACCAAAACATTGCCTACAGGAGGCTACAGGTTTAAGGAACACTGACTATAGATTGACGTCAGTTGCTTACTTTACTAATGTGCATTCAGGTTCGTATGGCAAAATGAAAGACGTCGATGAAGGGAGCTCTGTTCATTCGGAGTTTAATGGGTGAGAGTTTTGTATTGTTAATTGCATTCTAATAGGTTGTTTTGACACAGCATGCCTATTTTCTATTTACAAAGTAAACCTTTTTTCAGAAGTTCAGTCGTGATCTAGTGGAGGTAATGTGAAGGTGTATTAAAATGTCGTCAATAAAATCTGAATTTTGCCTTTGTTTGTAAAGAGTTCGGAGATGTATATTTTTCAGTCAAGAACGAAAATATATTATAGGCCTTCTGTAAAGTGTGCAAGTTAGACATAAAAATTAAAAAGAGTCGTGATTATAAAATATTGCGACTTTAAAAGACACATTGAAGATCTGAAATTGTTTAGTGATTCCATTTCGGATAAGTCCACTTTTTATTACTGTATTTCTGTATGATGTTGATATGTGCTGATATCCCGTTCCATAAACTTAAGAATATTATTTGAAACATGTAATTGAAAAGTATACGTCTAGAAAACTGCCGACTCCAAGAACCATGCGTACCTACACAACACAGTATTTACTCCGTGTTATGAAAGAACTTTAAATTCTCTATGATCACCTGTTGGTAACAATAAAATATGGGTATCTATCGACAAAACAACCGACGTTATTGGAAGATATATGGAAAATTTTATTGTTGGAATGTTGTCAGTTCATGAACCCGGAAGTAAATTTCTTTTGGCAACAGAAATGTTGAATAGAATAAATCATTCCATAATAGTTAATTTATTTGAAAATTCCTTCTCTGGCCAGATGGTATTAAACAAGAAAATGTATTATTTTCCATCAGTGATGCTGCGTCTTGTATGTCATTTTGATATTCATACACTTGGATTTTATAAATAAAGCAGTAAAATTTTCATACCAAAATTACTCTAATTGAATATTTCTTTAACAAAAATTTTCGGAATAGACTTATTTACATAATACGTAAAATTAAATAAAATCAACAATTTATTTAACGCGTAAAATACAAATAAACAAAATATATTTTACCTTTTCTTGTCACATTCTTATTAATACATATCGAATGAAAAAATTAATTAATAATTATCACTGATCTTTAATATTTTGTAGAGTAGCCCTTGGCTCTAGTAAGCTTCACATTTTGGTTGCATGGACCTTACAAGGCGTTCACAATTTTGAGAGCTGATTTTTTTTTTACCATTCCGTAGCAATCTCCCTTTCTTTCTTTTTTTTACGAAGAAAGATGTTTGCAGTAGACCCTTGCTTCAGATAAGCCCATAAATGTTCAATCAGTTTTAAATCAGCAGATTGAGGAGTTCTCAGTAGTTTAGGCACGTTCCAAATTAATCAATTCTTGTTTATTTCGGCCGTATGTTTGGGGTCGTTGTCAAGTTGCAACATGTATGTAGGTATCATACCTAATGTTTCCCCAATTTGTTTCACATTCTTCTTAAGAATATCCGCGCACACTTCCTTGTCCATTAGACCAGCGGTCATCAGAACACTGGACTTTCGGGCTAGAGTCTTTTACCCGCGGACAAGACACTGCCCTAGCGTGCATTCGTGGCTGCTGGCGGTTATGCTGTCTCTCTATCCGTTGTGCACGACGGAGCATATTTCCTTACCCTCCATGCACTCTACCCATTTCAGCGAGTGCTGATGACCACTGTATTACACCATCAATGAACTGCACATTCCTACTCCCTCTTGTTGACATGCACCCCCACAACATAACACCCACCCCTATGTTTTATAGTGGGCAGTGTGTCGGCCACATTATTGTTCTCGGGTTTTCTTCATACTCTGCTGACGCCATCAGAGCCAAATAGATTAACTTTAGTCTCATCAGACCAGACGATAGGATTATTCCAAAATCCTGGCCCTTATGTAAATATTCTTTTGAGAACTTCAGTATTGCAGTTCCGTTCTTCCTACTAACAAATGGCCTCTTCCTTATGATTCTACCGTGGTATATGCCGGGGTAAAGAAAAGAAGCAAACTGTGCCTGGTCTGATACACGACTGTTTGTGCCATGTAAGAATTGCAAACATGTCTATTATGTACTAAATTGCATATGAATAAGAAAGTGGCTTGTATTTAGAGTTAAAAATAGCCTAATTATTTTGTTATAAATTAAATATATTATTGTTAGTTTTGAAGTAGTTTTTGCTTTGGATATTTACACATGTCATGTCTCTATATTTAAACTACAAAAATTCAATTTAATATTTGCAATAACTTGTCTAAAATTCTCTTTTTATAATAGATTTGGTCTTGTATGAATAACAATGTATGTTGAAAGCGGGTAAGGATATAAGAAAAAACCTGTACTCATATACAGAGTGTCCCATTTATCTTGTGCACCTATTATAACTTCTTTGTTTGGATAAGTATTGGAATTTTTATTTTGAATGTTATGTTAGAACGAGGGGCTAACAAGAGTGTAGAGATTTGGTGCATGTAACTACATTATGGTACAAGATACACGTGACGTCATCAATTTTTCAAATAGCACTACATACTTTAATCATGTTACATTGATTACACACATTAAGACGAGTTAAAAAATGTATCACAATGTCACCTTCCCAATCAATAACAACAACAAAATGCAAAATGAATGCCATCAGAATGCGCCGTTTGTTGTGGTGCCCCATTCATCTTGTGCATTAACTTACACAAAACGAAAGATGACTGACGTCCGTACACGTCGTGTGTTATGTTTGCTGTCTTAACATGTAAACAAACCACAACAACTGTCGACGCCACAATCCACATACAATGACCTAAACGTTCTCCGGACCTGTCGCCACTCGACTTCTTCCTGTGGGGAACTGTAAAGGACAGTGTGTACCAGAACATTGTGACAACACCAGACGACATGCACAACGTATTCGACAGGCTTGTGTGTCATTTCAGCCAGCAACATGCCCGGTAGTCATACGGTATTTCGGGGAACACCTTCGAATGTGCATTAATGTGACTGTTCACCATTCGGAACATCTGTGGCTCTCAAAACATAGCATTATCACATTGGAAGTACGTTTTGTTTCGTTTTGTTGTTGTTATTCATTAGGAAGGTGACATTGTGATACTTTCTGAACTCGTCTTAATGTGTGTAATCAATGTTACATGATTAAAGTATGTAGTGCTATTTGAAAAATTGATGACGTCACGTGTATCTTATACCATAATGTAGTTACATGCATCAAATCTCTACACTCATGTTAGGCCCTCATTCTAACATAACGCCAAAAACAAAAATTCCAATGCCTATCCAAACAAAAAAGTTATAATAGGTGCACAAGATAAATGGGACACCCTGTATAACTCCTTTAACCTGCTTAGTTCACGGCCAACATCGGGTGGCAGAATAAGTTCGGGTATGCTACAAAGATATCGATAATTATTTTGCATCAAATATGAAGAAGGCAAAGTGTTCCTGACATTGCACTGCCTCCGAAACCAGTTGTGACCCAATGAGATACTTACTTACTGGAGGCAGTAGTCTATAATGCAAAGTATTACCCAAAAATTATTAAAGATATCAAAAATTTCTATAATGGAGACTTTTCCCTTTAAAGCCATGAAGTCCCTAATTTCAAAACAAATTTTGCAAAACATTTCACACATAGCGAATAATTTCAAAGACTTAGCAGAAACCATAACCTGTCTCGAAACTTCAAATATTGAAATGTGTGTTACTTTAGGCACTGTGCACAAGGTATCTGGAACAATTAAGATGCTACTGTCAATAAAAAGATTAAACTAAATTGAAGAGCGTTCTTGAAAAAAAAAATCCTACATATTCGAAACTGTGTGAAGTGCAATAAGAATTGAATAGTGAACAAGCACAAGATAATACACAATAACATTGTGATAAATATAAACTATATCAAATTCTCACCAATGCATGATATTATGTGATGTCGGAGGGACATTTTCTTAGTACAAACGTCGTTTGAGTGACAATCAGAATTGGTTTACATTTGACAATTTACGAATGTACACAATTGCACATTGCAACAAAATTAGTGACACGTAAGTATAGTGCGACTCCAATACTGTGGATGGTTGTAAGCGTACTGTGGATTAGTAAACAATGATGAAGCCAGTCCAGTTCAAGCACTGGCACCGAGCATATCACAGACGGTAAGAGATGTCTGTCAAGCGGACGTGTTTAAATATGTTACAAAAAGTGCAAGTTATTGGTCGAATTTAAAATGGCGAAAACTTTAAACGTACCGCAAGTAATTAGTATAATAATAGTGTTTCCATACGATTTATAATGCCGCTGCTTGCTGTGCTAAAATTTCAACTGAAACTCTAAAGGCAGATGGAATAAATTACTCACATATGAAATCGAAAAGGCAACTCCTGACTAAAGAAACCTTATGTAAAACTCACCAGTCAATATACTACGGGCAAGACTCTCAACATAACTGTTTGTAAAATATTATTTATTTTTTTAAGAACACAATAAAATAACAAGTTTGTTAGGAACTCTTTTAGTCCTAAAAATATTACAGCTCATAAAATAAAAATATATTTTACATATGAAGATGTAATTTTGCCACATTTTTACTATTGCGACATTCTACTAACAGATTTAAATTCTAACTTAGCCCAGAGATTGCAGCGCGTTAATAATGCCTGCATACGTTTCTTTGCAACATCCGCAAATACGACCACATTACACCTTCCCTTGAAGCGCTCCAATAGATAAGAAGATATATCCATTCACTAATTTTCCTATATTGCATCGTCAATACTTCTTCGCCTAACTATCTCTCGGTACGTTTTAATTTCTTGTCCTCTTATCACAGCCTGGGCACTCGTTCTAAAAATGACTCTTTATTATATGGCAAGGCATAGATAATTATCTATGCCTTGCCATAAAACAGCTTCTTCCTCTTTCACAGTATCAGCAATTCGTTTCTGGAACTCCCTACCCAGCTCCCTCAGGAACTGTCGAACGATATTGCAATTTAAAAGTAAATTGTTTAAACACGTGACCAGTATTCATGTTTAATTCTCCTTTGTGTATATGTGTGTATATATGTAATTTTCCTCAGTGTTGTATAGTTATAATTTACATTTGAATTTGTTATTCTTGTAATTTGTAATATTGGTTCACTTACCGCTTGCATATTCATTGAGTGTAACTTCTAGCCTTATATTATTTTGTAATTATTATTTAGTATGTTTGCATTGTTTTACTTAACTTATGCTTGTATAACTATATAAATTTTTATTAGTCTGTAAAACTGTATCAGCTTCTCTTGTTTCTGGCTAAGTGGAAGAGAAGGCCTGATGGCCTTAACTTCGCCAAAATAAATTATTATTATTATTATTATTATTATTATTATTATTATTATTATTATTATCATTATTATTATTATTATTATTATTATTTGTGTTTAGTATTAAAGCAAATGTTACATTATATAACACTGCGTACTTATTTCGAGTACTATCGTGATTAGAGATCTTTTCCTAGTGCGCCTGCATCCCTGCGATCTTAATGAACCAAAAGAAGGATTTTATGCAGCATTGGAGTTGTACTGTACAGCATTCATTTTTATTTAAAACGTATCACCGTATTCTATAAAGTAGAGAATGAATTAATTGCTTTCATAAATGCGTGTTATACCCTATTTTTAGTCACCTAACTATACCGAGCAATGTTTTGATTCAATGCAGTGCTCTGTACAAGTTCCTGTACCATATTGAGCTGATGTAAACAACACGACTTGTACAGGGACATCATTTTATTTTTACTTCAATTATCTGAGTTTTTTAATGTACTTCACTCCCACCTCCTCTACTAGTAAACTTCCAACCGTTCTCCACACAGAACCAAGGCCGCGTATGGAGTGAAAGTCGCCTTATGGTCATAGTGAACAGTACTGAGTTTGTGAGTATAGTATTATTTATTTATTTATTTATTTATTTATTTATTTATTTATTTATTTATTTAACCTGGTAGAGATAAGGCCATCAGGCCTTCTCTTCCCCTCTACCAGGGGATTACAACTACAATATTAAAAATACAATTATAATTAAAATTAATATTAAATTTACAGATACAATAAAAATCAAAGTACCAAAAGTATTGTACGTTCCAGAAATATTTTCGCGTTTTACAGTGACAAAAGAGCTTTCAATATTGAATCATATTTTTGCACAGGTACTGTCATCCGTTTGCCTTCGTCGCATACCGGTTTCCTCCACCCGCTTCTGCTCGCCCCTCTTTAAAGGCTAGTGGCTGGGCAGTCCTAGCTCCTTTCTGAAAACATTAATTTCTGTTAGGATTTGGACTACGAAATATTATAAACTGTTTAAAATAACTTAAATAAAATGGCCTCGTTAAGTAATTACCTGTCATGTGATTTCCCCCCTTTCTATGACCCTGCAACAAAACCATTTGTACGGACAGTAGATAGCATGTCTGAGTAATTTTATCTTTTCAGATCGGACAGAATAGAAGATTGAATTTACAGTACCTAAGGTACTCTTTTATAGAGTAGGTACAGAATTATTTCAACTAGAGTTACTAGTACGAAGGATGAAACTGGTAATTGGAATTAGGTACAATAGTCTATAGTGCGATAATATGCACAAATGAACTGAAGCCTGTATCAAAATGAACGACCACCATTTTCAAAAATGTGTTTAAATATCCATATTATGATTATTTTTCGGTTTAACTCCATTCTCTATATTGTATGCTAATGTGCTGTAGACAGTATAACATACACTGCATAATGAATACGTCCGAATGGATAGCTCAGTTCGTGAGTAAAAAACACTTATTGTTAATACTGTACTGTATTTTGATCAAGCAAAAACCTAATGAAAATAATCAAACTCAAAATCGCAGATATTTCCTACTTTACGTAAATGGATGAACTACTTTTCTTCCGTCCTATACCTAGTAAAGTGATTTGTTTGTATTTTACGCCAGAATCATCGAACTCCAGTCGTGGAAGGGGTAGCAAACGGTGTTTCCGGTTCTCCAAAGGTATAGCCAGATTAATATTGAAAATGTTAGTAAAAATAAAATTATGTCCCTGTATAACACGATACGTAGTTCGGTTCGGTGTCCGAACTTCCATTCCTAGTTATCATGTGTTTTCAAGCGTTATTTGACGTAGAATCCCGGCCCCGGCATCTTTCTGACTTCGGTGAAAGTGAAGTGAAGTATGAAGCTCGCAACACCGCAGGTACAAGAAGACTAGTACTATGAAAGGAAGAAGTAACGGTACCTAGACCTAGTTCGCAGGAACTTGAGTTTAAAATAGTACACTGTCATAAGACATAAAGACGCAGAAAGAAACTATAGCATGTGTTCGCATCCCGATGAACGTAAGGAGCTTTCCGGTTAAAGTCGATTAGTGCAATTTCCAGATCTGAACGGAATTCACAAGCAATGTTCGAATTCACGGCCTCTAAATTCAAAGCAGATACTTATTTAATCGGTTAATGAACTCTAACATCTTCCTTCAAATATCTCAGGCGCACACAAATTGTGAAGGCGTTCGCGTGTTGGAGACGAAAGTACTATTACCACCAAGTACGAATCTAGTGCAGAGCCATAGAGAACACGGTTTACTATTCGAAAGTTATTGTATTTAGGTCTGTCTTTGTATGTTCGCCGACCTTTTCAATCATTCTGCATAATCAAATTTTTTTTTTAACACTAACGTTAGCAACTGGCGTAGCTCAGTCCACTGAGGCGCTTGCCCTTTGATCCGGAGTTGCACTCGGGCATGGTTTTGATTCCCTCTTGAACTGATTACTTGATTCGTTTTTTTCCGAGGTTTTCCCAACCGTAAGGCAAGCGTCAAATAATCTATGGTGAATCCTCGCCATAATCATCGTCGCATCGAACGGTCCAAGACAGAACGTCCGATGCATATGCTGCTGGCCTTATATTACGCTTAAGCAGATTTTCCGCGTAAACGATTTACATAAATCTTGACCACCACAAATTCCAGTTAATATTCGTCAGGATTTGAATCGGAGTCTCCGAGTGGAAAAGTTGTGCACTACTTATTCGCTTAACCGCGTGCCACTTTTTCTTTATTCCGCACAATTAAGTAGGTACCGGTATTACCTGACAAAAAAAAAACAGAATTATGCCATGTAGGCTACAGTATTTCTTAGTTGCAATTTTTATTCAAATGCTGTTGCATTATTATTCACCAAGCAGGAAGCGACGACATCGTCTTTCTCTGCTTCCTTTACGCCGTTCCACTTTTTCACTTTCTATGAGATAAACGTACCAGCGAAGAGAGGATCATGAAGGTGAATGTGTGTGTACAGAGTTATCAATCTTCAAAAATAAATTACTCGTTATAATGTTTAAAAAACCTACATCTTTTTTCGTTGTCGGTAAGGCTATGAAGTGAGACGGCATTAATGGATAGTATATCATACAATGAGACGCACAGGTCTTGTTTGCACAAAATCACAAAATGAAACTTCTAACTTAATCACTACTTTGTTTTAAAATTTCCAAAGTTATAATTCAACTTTCTATACATTATACTAACCCAGAGTTCCCTTCGGGTATCTTCGCTACAATTCGGAGACAGGCGATGTTACATGTTATTGGACCACGTTGCCTGATATCTATAGTTATAATTAAAGTATTCTGTGTGTTGCTTTATAGCGTAATGGAAGCGTTCCGGCCTAGTATTCGTGAGGTCCTGCGTTTGAAAACAAGTGTTTTCATGTCCTTTTTTTATTTTGTTTTGTTTTGTTTTTAAGAGAGAGAAAAAATATACATAATTGCTCCTGTCTCTTTTATGATTATTTTAGTAATTAACATCCATGTATTATGCCATGACTTCATCATTATTTATTATGGCATTATGGCTGCAAATGGAAAGAGAAGAAGATTTTATTCTCAACAAAAATATCTTGCGAGACATAAACAAAACAAACTTACTGGCGTCTGCCTTAGAACACTCAAACAATTAAGAGTTTAAAAAACAAAACAAAGAGCCACGATTCAATATTTAGTCCATTTTCCCTATATCTCAATCACATCTTGCAGTCGAGTGGGCATGGCAAATAGCGACTGTTCTGACACGACATTCCAGGCATCCTGGACATACATACGTAGGGGAGACCTGTCTATAGTGGTCCCCCGGGGTAAAGTGGTACCCTCTACTTATCTCTCCAGTTGGTGCTGTCATCTCCGTTTAGAGTTCCGTAGTACTTCCTTCTCTATCCAGCCATTACGTACGTGTCTGCTGAAGTGTTTGGACGTGTTAAATGATAAGATACAGAGAAAATTCCATTTTTTGAAGATCTGATGTAAGGTAAGCTTCCTGTTTCATAGCACTGTACGTTCTGTCATTAGGAGAGTTACTATATAAAGTTATTGCTCAAGTAAGACCCAGTTCTATACTACATATTTCAATGTTTATCGAAACTATACAAGATGGTATCCGTCCGTAGCCATGACTTTGTTTAAAATAGAGCGGCCGGGGTAACGTGGTCCCCATTTTTTTCTAGGGGACCATTTTGCCCCAGAAATTGTTAAATTCGTGACTATTTCTTTGTTGTTGCAGAATACAGATAAACTGTCTAGAAATCGACCCCGCAAAACTTCCCAATAGAGCTGGAGTCCAACACAAATGCGCGAGGCTATCAGGTGTGTTAGGAAGGGTGAAATGGGCTGCAAAAAAAGCCAGCAAATTATTCGGAATTCCAAGAATGACTCTTAAGAGAAGAGTAATGAACTTGAACCAAGATACAGGTTTAGGTCAGTAAACGTTTGGAGAGGCTTATCTACGAGCAGCAACACCTACAAATGCAATAAATGGCTTCAAAAAATGTGGATTATATCCTCTTGATCAAGATGTTTTTGATGATACGGATTTCGCTCCATCGTTGCCTACTGACAGGCCTCTCAATCATGTAGAATCTTCTAACGATTCAGAAACCTTGCCTGTTGACCCAGTTCCATCCACATCCTCAGATACGCCTAATGATGGTTCCATTATCATTCTTCCTGCAGCAATTTCTCCCCAGCCTAGTTCATCCTTCACAGTAAATCTGGAAAATATCAGTTCTCCACCCAAATCCACTATTGTCCGTTCCCAAAAGAGAAAAACAGGTTCAGCTGAAATCTTGACCAGTAGTCCGTATAAAAATCAATTGGCTCAAGAGAGAGAGGACAAAGGAACCAATGATAAAACTAAGAACAACAAACAGTCCACAATAAAGGGAGTGCGGAGAAATATTATGAAAAATAATCACATAGAAACTAAGAAACAGCAACAGAAAACGACGAAGAACGTGAAGAAACAAGCAGCGAGGAAGGAAGTGATAATGATGATGCGGAGTGCATTTTCTGTAAGGACACATAGGCTATCTCAGGTCAACCGGAGGTGAAGGATGGATACGTTGTTCATCATGCTTAGAATGGGCTCACGAGGAATGTGCTGTGTTTGAAGATGATGGCAGCGACGATTTCAAATGTGATTTCTGTGTAAATAAACTTAAAAAATAAAAAAGTATTATCTCGCACAAAGACTAGCTTGTGTTTAGAAATGTTTACAATAACTTCTTTATTATCCTAATTCTACTTTCAATGCTATTTTGTTTTTTTTTTAAACTAAGACAGGTTTTGTGTATGAATGTTGACAGCGTTCCTTTTTCCATTGTGCTATGTTCTACTTTCACTATTATATTTTGTTTTTGTCTTTTTTCAATGTGAATTAATGGTGCACTATTCGATAAAAACGCTTAATATAAATTTTTTGTCGAAAAAATTCATAATATAACTGTAATCATTCATTTAGAAGTATCTTTATTTTTGGGGGACCACATTACCCAGGGCCTGGGGTAAAGTGGTCAATGTGCAGACAAACAAAAAATTCTTGATTGCATAAAAAATTGAATTAGTAAACAATTCGTAATGATTGCATTAAAAAGGGGAAGGAAACGTCTTTTTAGTAGCAAAGATTGTGAGAGGAAAACAAAGCTAATTTACGTTCTGTAGCTTATTTTCTCTTAAGGTGACCACTTTGCCCCAGTCTCCCCTAAGTGTTCTGCCCATGGACAGGTCTTTCACTGTAAACGCAGCATTCTCCAATCTTTCCTATTTCCTGCCTTTCTCTTAGTCTCCGCATACGATCTACATATCTTAATGTCGTCTATCATTCTTCTCAACCAGTGACCCAACTAATTCCTTTTTCTCTTTGTAATCAGTTTCAGCATCATTCTTTCTTCACCCACTTTTTCCAACACATCATTTCTTATTCTGTCTGTCCACTTCACACGCTCCGTTCTTTTCCATATCCACATTTCAAATCCTTCTCTTCGTTTCTCTTCATTTCGTCGTAATGTCGATGATTTTTCCCCATACAATGCCACACTCCACACAAAGCACTTTACTAGTCTCTTCCTTTGTTCTTTTTCCAGAGGTCCGCATAAGATGCTTCTTTTTCTATTAATAGCTTCCTTTGCTCACGTTTTCAGTTTTTCTTGGGAAGGATAAATGCGGTAACTTCCTGTTCCTTTCCGCACACCAGTCTCTTTCGCATCTTATTAGATGCCAGGAGACCCAAGCGTGGAGATGAGGAGAGTGGATTTGAATAATTGGGCCCTCCGGACTTCACTGAAATTCACCGCAAGGATTAAATATTAGTTCTATCAGGATGTTTGACGCGATCAGAGACCGGGAAATCCCAATTAGCCTTTGCCCCCCGTATCCTGGACGAGCTTCTACAAATCATCAGAAAATCTTGGAGTGGGTTTGGGCTAATTTTTTCGCAAATGTTTCTACACTTGTGCTCTCGTAGCTCAGTCGGAAGAACGTCGGAATTTAGATGTCAACGTCTCAGGTTCAATTCCTCGTCACTCCTTTTCATTTTATTGTGTGTCAAGAGAGTATAATGTAATAATATAAAAAGAAAAAACTAATATCAGTATTATGCAACTGTATTGCTCCAAACATAATATTAAATTTATGTTATTTATATCGCTAAAAACGATAACTGTATATAAATTATAACTTGAATATTATTTATATCGCTAAAGAACGGTAACAATATAAATAACTTGAATATTATTTATACTGTATCACTAACGAACGATAACAGAATATAAATGATAAATATCAGTTTGTTAAATTAATATAAGATATTATATAATATATAATTAATTATTGAAATAAAATAACCTATTTTACAAAGAAAAATGGTTATATATTATAATAATTACTTACATAAAATACAGATTATTCATATCGCGAAAGAACAATAACAGAAAATAAATAACTTGAATATTATTTATAACGCTAAAGAACGAAAACAGAATATAAATGATAACTTGAATATTATTTACTAGCTGTACCCGTGCGCTCCGCTGCACTTATTAGAAATAAATATAAAGTAATTACATAATTAAAATAGAACATTGGGTCCAGGGAAAATTCGTGTTTGATAGAAGAATAAATTGTTTAATATGCTACTTAATTTAAATTGTATTTAAATAATTAAAATTCCATCATTTTGGTCCAGAGACCACTCATTTGGTACAAATATAATTCGTTTAACATTTTTCTAAATTAGTCTTGAATGCATCCTTTAATAAATCACTCCAATTTAATAGTGTTGATTGTGTAAAAATGTAAGAATTCACGATCTCCTATGCACTACTGCCATAGAATGAATAAATTTGTTTTTCTTCCTACTAAAAAATTTAATATTTTGCACATAGCAGTTACGGAACAACGACACTATAATCTGAGGCGGCGCACAGTGGTCTAAAATCCATATTTAGGAGGACAAATGGAGAAAAATGATATGTAAAAAATGAAATTAAACCCTTAAATTATTTTTCCTATATAACTGAGTAACACTGAATTGATAATCTTAATCAGCGGAGGTGGCTGCATAGCGAGATAAGAAGCCGGTAACATGCCACATTTCGCCACCCAACATTCTTACTCAGCAAGCGCCGCGAGTCTGCCGTTTTCCTTGTGCTGTAACTCTGTTGTAAGTGATCGATTCCATTCATATTTGGTACCAACATGTCAAGTAGTTCTTTAGGTATGTAACACTGTTTATTTGTGTTACATTTAATGTTATTATAGCATGTCAAATTAGCATGAATGGACACGGGACAAAATATAAATATAACCATTGAGTGCAAACTTTGCTAAGGTAGAGAAAAAAAAACCCTCTTTGGTTCGTCCAAAAATGATTATTTTTCACTTCCTCCACTATTTACCTCTATTTTAAATCTAGTCTTAAGGTGCGCAGATTTGCGGAAGTAATAATTTATGAGCACTATTCTTTCGAGGTGCAATAGTGCAATTTTTCTCGGTTGCAGTTATTTCAATATCTGTGAACCGAATCTGCTTCCGCAGTATAATTCAGGGAATTCAAGATGACAGCTTGTTAATTATGTACCAAATAAGCTTTCCGAGTGTCCAAAAGGTGCAATAGTACCTAAAATGTTACATTTTTTCCCCCATAAGGTTTTTTTCTAAATGCATCCCCCTGTAAGGGGCACTTCTGCTCATACCAACGTAAACAAGTTTGTACACAAAACAAATGTACTAAGTGTAACTACTGTATAAAATTTCATAAAAATCTGATAGATAGGACAAAAGTTACTAATTTTTTCTAATTGCGCCCCCCTATAAGGGGTAGTTACACTTAGACCAACGTAATGAGAGCTTGTATACAAAACATACATGCTACCTGTAGCTACTTTGTAAAATTTCATAAAAATCTGTTAAATAGGAGAAAAGTCACTAATTTTGTCTAATTGTGCCCCCTAAAAGGGGTAGTTCTCCTTATACCAACGTAATCAGAGCTTGTATACAAAACATATATGTTCCTTGTAACTGTTTTGTAAAATTTCATACAAATCTATCAAATAGGAGAAAAGTTACTAATTTTGTTTAATTGCGCCCCCCTATAAGGGGTAGTTCTCCTTATACCAACGTAACGAGAGCTTGTATACAAAACATACATGCTACCTGTAACTACTTTGTAAAATTTCATAAAAATCTGTTAAATAGAAGAAAAGTTACTAATTTTGTCTAATTGCGCCCCCACTATAAGGGGTGGTTCCCCTTATATCAACGTAACGAGAGCTTGTATACAAAACATATATGCTACCTGTAACTGCTGTGTAAAATTTCATAAAAATCTGTTAAATATGAGAAAAGTTACTAATTTTGTCTAATTGCGCCCCCTATAAGGGGTAGTTCCCCTTATACGAACGTAATCAGAGCTTGTACACAAAACATACATGCTACTTGTAACTGCTTTGTAAAATTTCATAAAAATCTGTCAGATAGGAGAAAAGTTTCTAATTTTGTCTAAATGCGCCCCCCCCCCCCCTATAAAGAGTAGTTCCCCTTATACCAACGTAACGAGAGCTTGCATACAAAACATATATCCTACCTGTAACTACTGTGTAAAATTTCATAAAAATCTGTTAGGTAGCTGAAAAGTTATTAATATGTCCCGCTAAATTTGCATTCTAGACCACTGTGCGACGGTGGAAATGTATTGTATTGTTATTTTAAAACTCTTGTATATCCTTAAATATCGGTCCTATCAAAATGTTGTCTGGAATAAAACTTATCGGAAATCATTTTTAAAGAAACTTTTGTTATTTAACATTTTTCACAAAAATCAATAATAAGCGAGATATTTCGGTTTATTTAATTCAGGCCTCCTTATAACCCCCCTTTTAAATAAAGTATTTTGAATGCCATATATCCTAAAATCTAAGTTACAATGAACTTAATTTATGTGCCAATTTTCATCGAAATCCGTTCAGCCATTATCGCGTGAAAAGGTAACAAACATCCAGACAAACAGACATACAAACAAAAATTTCAAAAAAGCAATTTTCGGTTTCAGGATGATTAATTATACATGTTAACACCAATGATTTTTGGAAAAGCGAAAATTACCAGAAAAATTTCGCTTACAGATTTATTATTAGTATAGATATCGCTAAAGAACGATAACTATATAAATAACGTCAATATTATTTATATCGTTAAAGAACGATAACAGAATACAAATGATGACTTCAATATTATTTATATCGCTAAAGAACGATAAAAGAATACAAACAATTATAACGTGAATATTATTGATACCGCTAAAAGAACGATAACAAAATATAAATAACTTGAATATTATTTATATCGATAAAGAACGATAACGGAATATAGATTGATAATTTGAATATTACCGTCGACCGGGTATACTTTAAACAAGGGGGGTAACTTTATACATTTCTAGAAAAAATGTTTAGAAGGCAGCACATTACAGACAATGTGTAGCAATTCCGTGGAACTGATTCTATGTGACAACAGCACATATGTGTAGTAGACTGAAGTGTGTGCCATTATTAAAGCTGTTATACACCATTTTTCTAGAAATGTGTAAAGTTACCCCCCCTTGTGTAAAGTATACCCGGTCGACGGTATTTATATCGCTATATAACGATTAAAAAATAGAATGACAACTTGAACACGGCCCGAATTCACAACCTTCGAATCATTAAACGAGCACTCTACCGCTGCTCTACGAGATACACAGACACGTAGTAACCCCATAGTTCCGGAAATGCTTCTACACGCACATGCATCGTGTAACATCACCGTGATCCGAAGTGGACTTAGAAAATATTAGCTGTTCACGAGTGCAGCCACTTTTTTTTTTTTTTTTTTTTGACAACTGTACATTGAGATAGCCTAAATTTTGAAATAGGTACAAATATGTATTTTCTGTGAACGAGTGTGCAAGGATGCTGCGTGGCACGCGGTCTTGTGATATCACAAGCAAAACTACTCTGTCTATGGAGTTTGTAAGTAGTTTCGAAGCGTTAAGGTACTCATCTATCCTTAATTTTTAAATGTCCTTTAAAAATTCGATTCTTTTATTTTTACGTATATCAACTGAAAGCTTGAACTTTCTAGGTTTAAAAATATATCATTTTTCTCTCTATGATGTTTGCATAATTAATTTCCTGAGTTTTTATTGAGCGGAAACACACTTTCTTTAAACCGGAAGTACAGGTCTGCAAGTGTCAATCCGTCACATTCCGTCAATTTTATATAGGACTACAGTATTTTTCGTGTAATAATAATTCGAATGTGGTAGTAGAGTTTAACTGTATTATTTCTTATACAGTCCGGAAGCTGTTTTTAGTTTTACAATGTTCCATACCCTTAGGATGTAGATTATTTTTCTCCATGCTCAGTTTCAAAGCATTGTATGACTCTAATGTTAATACAAAGTGCACTTAGAGTTGAGATATTTTCATCATCCTTGCAATCAAAATGAAGCTAAGTGTCAAACTACAGAGTCCTACTGCTTAAGGAAGTTAATTTAAAACTCCAGGATCTTAAATTTTTATTTTTTATATTTTAAATTGAAAAATTAAATGGCATTTTTCCTTAATAGAATAAGATCGGGAAAACTTATTCTGTGTTCTTTTAGGAGTAAGGCAGTGAAAAAAAATTGTTCTAACATAAAAATTGTGGGCCGAGGACTAAAACAAACAAATTTCAGTTTTCGCTTAAAAAATTGCCCTCCTTCAAATATTTGAGGGGTTCATTTTTTGTGAAAATCCTTAATTTTGTGTCAAGTAATCAGGGAAAAAAGTGTTTTAAAAATTGGACATAAATTGTAAGTTTTTTTTTCGCAAGGGTAGATAAGTACCTCAAGAAGGGCAAAAGAGAAAAGAGAAACAGAAGGAAAAGAGAAGGATTACATTTCAACACATTGTTGAAAAATGTAATAATATTAACTTAAATTCACACTGAAAGGACGAAATCCTACAATTTCAGAGTTATTCAGTATCGGTAACATTCGATAATTAAGAATTACAGGAGAGAGCATGTTTGCTGAAAATTTATTCGTAACCTAATTTAAAGTATTATCCCACAATATTTTTTATGAATCGAAAATTAATGCTTATTTCTCGGCTGTAGTATTAAAGTTCTCGTTTATCCATGACGTGTAAAGTGATTACTCTAGGGTTAACTTATGGCTTGCAATGATGCTGGAAATACTGAAGTGAAAGTAGTCGCGTGCTGTAGTTTCAGGCCGCAAGAATTCCCACTCACCTGTTATTAACTGACACACGTAGCAGATTCCTTCTTGCCTTTCAGTTTTTTTCTACTATTCATTTTTCTTCCTATTTGTCCTTTTATCCTGTCGTCCTTTCTTCTCGTCTTTATTTTTCTTATTATATTCTCTCTTTCTTTCCTTCATTCGTTATTACTTTCGTCACATCATTCTTTCTTTCTTTTCATCCTTATTTCTTGCTTCTTCTAAGGAGTCTTAATACACGTACTGGCTTGTTATGGTCTCTTTTCAGCGTTTGTACGTTCGACTCACAGATTACAAGGTAGCGAATTAGATATTTCTATTTTCCATCAGTTTTGGGTTTCGTGTGTATGTCGGGTTTAGATTTTATTTTCGCTCAGCGTGCAGGCTGGCTGACAGGGTTCCGATTAGAATCGTGCACAATCGTTTACGAAAAATAGAAATTATATATTGCTATTGAACGCCTCTAAAGTCTGATTAATGTAATGGGCAGGGCATGGTTGCGCCCCACGGTCAGTAAGATGCAGCAGATAAAAAAAGGGTCCCTGTTTCGTGGGCATAGTTGCGCCCCGTTCCCATCAGGTAGAAGAAAGGGGCATGGCATAGTTGCGCCTCGATGAAATAGGTAGAGAAAAAGACAATACGGGAACTCGAGACTCGTAATCAACCAACCTTATTGGTTTCTTATTCGATTTAATATTCATTATCGATACCGTTAAAATGAACACCATGAAGTTGGCAGTACTTTATTAACTGTATTTCTACTGTTTATGCAGTGATTATTGATAGCCTACCGTAAAAATGAACACCATGATGTTGGCAGTACTTTATTAGCTGACATATTCAAATGAGTGATTCGTTGGAATATGGGGCGTTAGCAATAGTGACATTTTATTAGCAATTTTCACACCGTCTGTGACGTATAGTGAGGTTAATTTAAAATGAATGTTAAGTTTAGTAAAAAGATTAAAGAGTTAATAATTCACAATGGTTCCAAGTTTCGATTTGCGAAACCCTGTACCGAAGGGTTAAGGTATCGGTGTACAAATAAAAAAGGCAGTTCTTTTATTGTGTCAGATCGATAGAAAAGTGTTATTTTAAATAGCAAAATTGATCATATGCTACCTGATTTTAATGCAGCTACCACTATAATATGTTTAAGTAATTTATTTATTTTCTGACAATCACTTTCGTGTGTACTATGCCCATCAGGGCGCAACTATGCCATGTCCGTTCTGCTACCTGACTTTTTCGGGGCGCAACTATGCCATGTCCATTCTGCTACCTGATTTCTTCGGGGCGCAACTATGCCATACCGAATGTAATATGTAGCTAATGGCGATGTATGCAATGCAGAGGGAAAGGAACTGGCCACCCTACCCCATTACTTCCTGGTTTAGTTGCCTCATAGGTGGTGCCATGTTGGCATCATTTGTGAGGTTCAGACCTGTTTTCGGACAGTTGACTAAACAACAACAATTGAACAACTGTAGTCAGTATGCAAAGCTCTTCCGACGCGATTATCATCGTGTAGGACTCTATGCCAACCATTTAATTGATAATTTTTCCTCTCTCACTACATTCAATCAATCAATCAATCAATCAATCAATCATCCGTTGATCCATCCATTCATCAACTCACTGATCCATTCATCCATCATTCATTGATTCATTCATTCATGGATTTATTGATTGATTCATTCATTCACTGATTGGTTGATTTATTCACTGATTAATTCATTAGTTGATTCATTCATTGATTCATCCAGGTATTGCAATTGGTATCGTCAAGAACAACAACATGCATCGTGAAAGTACATGCATTAGAGCTTGAGAGTACTTTTATTTTTGTTAATACTCTATGTTCTTAAAAATGATGTATTAAAGTAAATTTCCTTCAATATTGTTAGTCCGTTAGAAGATGACAGTTTCATGTATGATGAAGTGCGTCTGGTGTTGTCTATCCTGCAGTTGAAATTCGAACATTCAGTCGGTTGCTCGACCTTGACGGACATTCTCTAACCAGTTGAATATAAACAGGTTGTAAGCCCTATTCTGCAGCTCTCTAGTTCCGATTAAGTTTATTATAGACTATAAGCTTTTAGTTCCGTGTGAAAAAAACGGTTCATTCTGTTTACATATACTACAGCCAATTATGGTTCGTCTATCTTTTTTGCAGATGCTCAGTAGAGGCCTTAATTTGAGTTCTTCGTACGCTCTAAAAGAAACGTCATTTTGAGAGCTGTTTTACCTTATTCGGCTTCTTTCCAACAGAACAAGCTTCGCTGCCGCAAGTGGGAATTGGGTTTTGCATAAAACTGCGTTTCTGATTCTTTATTGTGTAAAACTTGATTGACGATCCTTTCGAACTTTGCACTATTTTCTAGATACAACAATGTATAGAATGAATATTAAAGAAACTGGCCTCTTCTAGTATAGAGTTTCCAATAGAAATGTTTCTTCGCATTGCTATATTATTTAGAAAGCCTAGACATTATAATTGCGGTTGAAAATTCTGCATTGTAATTTTGCGCTGTAACACTGAGTTTGTGTCCTGAGTATTGCGACTGGTGTCCATGATTAGCAAAGAAACCTGGTTATCTGCATACAACAAAGTGTCATGGGTCCTTATGCCTTGAAGCTTAATACTTCCACATATTGTTTTTAATAGGCTACTTATCGACGCTGTGTCAGCTACTAGGCTATTTAGCGTCGATGGAATTGGTGATAGAAATATGGTATCTGGCGAGATGAGGCCGAGGATCCAGTCTCAATTTCTAGTGGGAGAAACATTTATTCTCTCGTCAATTATTTTAAATAAATTATTTTCAAATTAAGAAAATCTATTAAACAATTATTTGGTTGATTGACCAGATTTTTTAAAACTTTCCATTTCAACGAGTTCTTTTAAATACATACTTCGAACAGTGGATTTCGTCATGTTCAATCTCAAAGTGTCATCGTACTGCAGTCCAATGTATGAATCCACTTCTGACCACGTAACAGAGCCAACACCGCGCTCTCAGCTGCCGCTCAGTAGAGTCTATAGCAGGGGTTCTCAGCCTTCTGAAGATTGCGAACATCATGAAATCGAATAAGTTTAATAGGTGTATATGAATACATAAATAAAATAAGTTAAATAAGCAAACAAATTTTAAAACACTCACCCGATAATGATATCCTTGAACTTGAATGTTACTCAAAATTTCAGTGACGTCCAAGGAGAAGTCGCTTACACAAGGTGGGCCAAAGAAACGGGAGATTGTAATTTTGTTGTTGGTAGTACATGGATTACTTTAGCAGGATTAGATTCGTTGTCATTGTTTAACCTGACTGTTGCAATTTATTAAATACGGAGCATTGGACTGGTGAGCAACGAAGATTTGCTGTAAACCAGTACCGGCCGGTGATCGAAATACTCGGTGGGGCCAGATGCAACTAGTTTAAGTGCCTCTGATAGAAAATGTTTATTTATGATATTAATTATTATTGTTATTATATTATTAATATTATTATTACTGCATTATTATTATTACTATTATATTATTATTATTATTGTTATTAGTCTATTATTATTACTAGTAATGAAAAATAATAATTTCACTCATGAAATAAGCTGTTATGCTGCGAGTTTCAGTGAATGTTTCAGTGTGATGAAGCAACCCATATTATGTGTTGAAATTTCCCTTTCTTTCTTTTCTTTTTATTTTTTTCCTTTGACAGCAACAAACAAGGCCAACAGAGAAGTTTATTTTTTACCACATTACCACTTTACCATTTATGTTGTCCATACCAGGATGCAATAGAAACTCGCGTTTTAAGACTATCTGTCAGAAAAATTGTCAGCGATGTCGTAGGTATCTCGGTAGGCTCTCTCTTTATTTAAAACTTCCTTTCTTTTAATATTATTTCTTCTCGGAAAAGGACACTCTAACAATGAATTAACTACACCAGCATTATTTCTCGCATTTGTTTCTGTTTATATTTTCCCGAAATACATAACAACATTGGCCCAGATTCACTACTGTACTACGAAGTACAATAGTACAACACCCTCGCTTAAGTCATAAACTAAGACATAAGAGGAGAGAATAGTGAGGGTCTCTGCCTGCCAAAGAGCTGGAATTTTTGTTATTTATGGCCTATTTAGGAAGACAAGTCACCATTGCTATTCCCACCCCACTCTACCCTTGAGGCCGGCCCATGGATATGGGAGGAGTGAAACCTGACCAGGCCACGAGGCCAGACGAATTGTGCCTCAGCTACAAAGTTTTAAGCGCAAGCCCAAAGCCAGCGAAAATACAGGAAATGCAGAAACCAGACCCGGCACGAGCGATCCTGGCCTCAGGAACAAATTTTACTGCAAAACAGGTCTATATACATCACAAGCCAGACCCGGCACGAGCGATCCTGGTCTCAGGAACAAATTTTATTGCAAAACAGGTCTATCTACATCACAAAGTTTTCAAATGCTTCTACAGCGATATATGCCTCATTCAAATAACTAATACATTACATAAAATCACTCACTTGCCTCAGTCAATTAGCCGCCACTATTGTAAACTCTTATTATCTAGATCAGACCCTGCACGCTTTGCCCGTACGAACATGCTCTTACCTCGCTGGCATGGTGAGTCTACAGTTCCGCTCTCCGATGCAAGCTCATATCAGTGGCGTACATTGTAGAATTTTATGACCCGGATTATTTTAAAGTTCAAGGACTAATAAAATACATTAAACACATTATCATTAACTTACAAATGTGATCAAACCAGTAAACTGTTTTAATTCTAAAATAATAATAATAATAATAATAATAATAATAATAATAATAATAATAATAATAATAATAATAATAATAATAATAATACATTATTTCAAGCATATATCTGCTTATAATTTAACTTTTTACATTTCTTTAGGAAAACATATCTGAGTCTCACAGTTATGTCTGACATGGTAACAGGCTGTTAGGTTAGGGCAAAATTCTTCTGCAGACATTATTAAGCGTTTGTTAACATCTCCATCATGAATTATTATTAATTATTAATTATAATTGTATAATTGTATTGTATAATTATTAATTTCAATTCAGGAATCCGCCCCTGAGCATGAGTTCTACTCTTTCAGGGGCGAGCTAAAGTTTCTCTGTATATTTTATAATTTATGTTACAATTATTAGCAATAATAATAAATAAATAAATAAATAAATAAATAAATAAATAAATAAATAAATAAATAAATAAATAAATAAATAAATAAATAAATAAATAAATAAATAAATAAATAAATAAATAAATAAATAAATGCCGTAAATAAATATTTTTGAAAGGCCCTGCTAAATAAATTCGGTAACTGAGCCGATAACATGGCTCGCTGTACATTGTACATTATTACAATAATAACAATAATAATCTCAATATCAATTTTTTCAAGGGTAATTTTACTCATAATCGCTGTAACCGAATGTCCTTCTCATCTGTCTTCAACCTCCAAGACACAAGGATCTGCAGCAGAAAGTGCTGCTGTCAGTAAACACCATAAATATAAACATCTTGCAGATAATTACATTTTTGTCCCTTTTGCGGTTGAAACGTTTGGATCATGGTGTAGTGAAGCCAAACCTCTCATCTCCACCATAGGCAGAAGTTTAGTGCAGCTTTCTGGGGACCCTCGAAGCAGTCAATATCTACGTCAGCGCATTGGTATCGCCATTCAGCGCGGTAATGCTACAAGTATTCTTGCATCCTTCCCCGAATCCTCTTATTTAGATGCAATTTTCTTCCTTCAATTATTCAATTTATTTGTATTTTATTATAGTATACATGTCAATGTGAATACAATTTATTTTAACCCTTAATTTGGCAAAGCTTCACTTCTCACACTAGTTTCAACAACAACTATTTTTAACAAAATAATCTGCCCTCAATGAGGGTGACCATAAAGATCCATAATAAAAGCACTACAGAAATAATTTAGAAAGACAGAAAGATTAAATACGGGAATTGTTTAGTAAAACATCCAGAGAAATGCAAACTCAAAAGAATCGTCAATGGCCAAAATATAAATGGTAATGCAATATTTGGATTGAATCCTTAAAAATATCCAATAAAATGTTTTGAATTTCAAAAAATCGGAGACCGAGTGCTTTTAAAATATTCCATGTGAACTTAGGAAGAGTGCCACGCGCACCAAACAAAAGACCAGAAACACTCCACTGACTAGTGGGAATGTTATATTTCTCACTTAGGTATGGGATGCAGGACTCATAAATGGACTTCTTCTCCTCATCAACGTGTTGTGCCTGCAGGGCATCCCTCTCAAACCAGATTGTAGGATCAAGAATGATTCCCTTAGATTGAGTCCTGTGGATGGCTACAATATCTGCTCTTCTGTTCGAATCTAAGGATGAAATGCAGTGGATCTCCTCGTGTACTTCCCATCCACGACGCTTGAGGACATCAGCAATACCGGTCCTGGCCTTATGGTGTCGATTGTTGCGCAGCAGCTCCGTTTTTCGACAGAATCCCAACACGTGACTAAGAGTTTCAGTCTCGTTGCAGCCAGGATGGCGACAACGGGTTGTGTTGAAACTTCTGCCGGGCACAGATCTAACCGCAGATAGATTGCTGGACATCTTAATTGCATTAATGTATTCTGAAATGGATCAATTTGTTTTTGATGACATCCAGGAATTTGCCTTGGGGCACTCAGAATACCGTTGCCCTTATGAGGTAATTTACACCATGATTCAAAACTTCTGTTCCGCAAGATCTCCCTCAATTGTCGACCTTTAGTGTTGGGAGCAATAGAAGACGTATTGATGTTTAGTCTACGTAGACTCAGTTGCTGTTCAATGTGCAGGTTCCTTACAAAGTTAAGATGCATATCATTAATATGGTGAAGACGATTACAGATGTTGTAATGTTGAATGCTGGCCTCCCACTCTGCACAAAGAATTCCCAAACCTCGGACTTTTTTACTTGCATATAACATTGAATTTGGCGTATCATCGGGCATCATCATAATTTCCTTCACAGCACTCCTAATAATTTTGTCAAGATCTCGTAAGAATGTATCAGATAACTGAGGTAATGGAGCACACTGCAGAGGGTAAATCAAACCTGGCCATATATATTCGTTTATGATTTTTAATTTTTGGTCTGATTTTAATCATTTTGTTTGGACGAGTCCATCCAAGTCTGAAGATAGTCTTGGTTTTATTGAAGGAGATTTTGTCTGTGAAATCTATTCCGAGATATCGGATATGCTCATTTTTATCACGCAATGAAGAAATAACGGAGCCTTGTAGAGAGATAATGCCATCTGCAAAGAGCTTGCCCTTTTGTAAAACTATTGCCTTGCTTTTAGCTGGATTTATGTGAAGACCAATTTCAGTTAAGCTACTTTCAGCTAAATCAACAAGAGATGTAGCATTTGCTTTAGTGCTACCAATTAAAGCAAGGTCATCAGCGAAGGCTAGCGCAGACAAATGAGGTAGTTGATCTGATAAAGAATAGCCATATTTAGTAGAAATGTCATAATCTGTCAGATTTTGCATCACATGATTGATTGCCAAATTAAATAATATGGGTGATAACGGAGAACCCTGTGCTACGCCACAATTTAACGCTATAGGTTTTGTTTTTTGAAAATTTGATTCAATTTGAATAGTATTGGCTGATAACGAAAAAGAAATTAAATTGTAGAGATTCCGTGGAATGCATGCATGCTTAAGGGCTCTTTTTATATGTTCATGTCCGATGGAGTCGAAGGCCTTAGATACATCAACAAATACGATAAACCTTGTCGCACCGTAAAGAAAACAACTATCGCAATGTCCATATTTTTAGGTGTTGTACAATATTATAGTATTGTGAAATTTTAATTTTCCTACCAACTTTTTTTCTATTGTTCTATTAAAATTATAGCTATTAACCTGTTGTATCCTTTAGGATACATTATCAATTTAAGGGTTAAGTAATTTTAAACCTCTTTTGATAGCCGTGCTTCTTTGAGTTAATTTATTAATTTCATTTGCTTTTCATCACTGTAGTATATGATTATGTCTCGTGACCAGAATATTGTAAGAAATGGAAATATAAAAATTGGAGATTCATCTTTTGAAGAGGTGGAAAAATTCAAATACCTGGGAGCAACAGTAATAAATATAAATTATACTCGGGAGGAAATGAGAAATGGGAATATGGGAAATGCCTGTTATTATTCGGTTGAGAAGCTTTTATCATCATCCAGTCTACTGTCAAAAAAATCTGAAAGTTAGAATTTATAAAACAGTTATATTACCGGTTGTTCTTTATGGTTGTGAAACTTGGACTCTCACTTTGAGAGAGGACATAGGTTAAGGGTGTCTGAGAATAAGGTGCTTCGAAAAATATTTGGGGCTAAGAGGGATGAAGTTACAGGAGAATAGACAAAGTTACACAACGCAGAACTGCACGCATTGTATTCTTCACCTGACATAATTAGGAACATTAAATCTAGACGTTTGAGATGGGCAGGGCATGTAGCACGTATGGGCGAATCTAGAACTGCATATAGAGTGTTAGTTGGGAGGCCGGAGGGAAAAAATTCCTTTGAGGAGGCCGAGACGTAGATGGGAAGATAATATTAAAATAGATTTGAGGGAGGTGGAATATGATGATAGAGACTGGATTAATCTTGCTCAGGATAGGGACCTATGGCGTGCTTATGTGATGGCGGCAGTGAACCTCCGGGTTCCTTAAAAGCCAGTAAGTAGTAGATTCATCACTATGATCGAATGCCCCCCAAAAAGTTATTTTAAGTTAGTTTAAACATCTTTTGATAGCAGTCCTCCTTTGAAATCATTTATTAATTTCATTTTGTATTCATCTACATAGCCATCACATAATTGGCTGAGAGACTATGGGACACTTGAAAAATAAAGTATATGAAACGAACCCCCACATACTAGAAGAATTTAAACCAATTATCGGGCGTGAAATTGACTTTATTTTGGAACATGAATTAATAGTTGTAAATGTACATTTCCTAAAATGATACCATTAATGTGTGGATGAAGGAGGACAACATTTCTAACATCCCATGTTACAAAGTATGCGATTATTTTCATTTGTAATTTTACTCAATTGTACATGGTAATTTTCATTGTGCATTGTATATTTGTACTAAATTGGCTACGGGGATAACATCGGTTGCTATCGCCGGCAGCCGTGCAGCGGGAGTTTTGCTTTAGATTTGCCGGGAACTGAGCTATCATCGGTTGCTATCGCCGGCCGCCGTGCAACGGGCGATTCGACAGCGAAAGGCACTGTATTTGGGCAACAAGCAGTTCAGTAACTCATAATATTTGTGACAACTGGACGAAATTTGCTCCGTTTATCCAAAGCGCAAAAGAGTTTATATCATGAATGTTGCTTTCTTTATAATCTATTATATCATATAGATTTATATTCAAGATTTCGTGGATACTCAAAGGGATAAATAATGGAATGGAATAGAATAGAATTTAAGTGAGGGGGGGCACGGATGGCCCAGCACTGCGACCTGTTGAGAACTATTGCGCTAACACTCGATATGGAATGAATTGCGTGCCATAGATCCCCTACGCGCACCAACCCAACCACAAGACTCCCTAGCGACCGGTCCCTACAGCCAACAGAAATCCATGTACCATTGCTGCTTCGGCAACTTCCCCCAAGGCCCTCCTGTCGGTCCGAGGCGAAACTCCTCCCCCGAGTAGGTCCGCCTCGGGTGCTCGTTGCAGAAGCCATCCAACGTCGTTTACCTACATTTCACGGAGGCCGGTCGAGAGAGCCAGCTGCTTCGGGAGGCCGCCTGTAGAGTGATCTGAAAAAAACCAGAAACGGGATGATGAGGAAAGGATAATGGGGGAGGAAAGGAAGTCGCGAAAATGAGTGGGGTTCCAATCGCCTGATAAAGTTACCTGATATTCATCCATAGGAGTGAGGGAAAAACCCCGAAAAAACCTCACCCAGGCAACTCGTCCTTACCGGGAATCGAACCCCGGACCGCTAGGTTCGAAGTTAGACTTGCTAAGGCTCAGCCACAACGGTGGACAAGGGATAAATAAATAAATAAATAAATAAATAAATAAATAAATAATAATAATAATAATAATCCGTATGCTAACGTATAAATCTATGAAGCTTTTGACAGGTCGCACTCATTTTGTCGAAAAGAATAATCTGATGTTACATTCATGAAAGTTGATAATCGGAACGATGAACGATATGATAATATGACAACACTGTTCAGTATTTAAAAAAGTCTTACCAGTATTGTTGGGGCTTCAAAAGTTTTAGTAAACATACTGTATCTCGTTTACTTTATGTCAATATGTCAAAGTTTCAGAAGAAACTTAAGGGTTCAGTACACCCATGCTCATTGATTACTACATGGAATTCTTACGTAATGAAAGAGGAATTTTTAAACCAGAGCAGTAATTATGGGTTGTCGTCTATGATGCTACTGAAGACAATCGCCGTAATGTCTTGGTCAAAGACTGATTTGACATATTTGCTCATATCGCATTCAAATCCATGTCGATTCCTTCTCGTGTTTGTCCACTGCATAATGTATGCGAAAAGAAATGAAAGGAGTGCAAGCTAACAGGAGGTCGGAAAGTGGGCAGTAAGGCTCTTTAAACACATTCAACGTAACTTAAGTAACATCACGTTCAACGTAATATAGCGTAACTTACTGTATGGAATAGAATGAAATTTCGAAAGAGGGCACTACGACCCAGCACTGCGACATTTCAAGATCTATTGCGCTAACCCTAAAGCTACGCGCATTCCCAAACCCACACAGGCTGACTATACTAAGGTTCGCTGTGTACCCGGGTTTCGAATAGACCCCTCGTCCCTAGGCCTGGACTGATGACGAAATGGAGAAATGTTGACTGAATGATGTAGATACCTTATTTGGGGAAACAGGAGAACCCGGGGAAAAACCCCAACTGCGGCCTTGTCCGTCACAAGTGTCACTATGAATTTTTCAATGCAAAATTCCAGGTCTGACCGGAATAGGCTGAAGGTCTCACCACATAGCCACTGCAGAAGTAACCTAGTGTAACATCTAAGTAACTGCAACCAGGATTGTGCCATTAAGAATAAAAAATATCCTATGTTACTTTGTGGCCAGCACTAAGAATTGTCTGCTACTGAGGAAATTTCAAGTGTTCTTTACTAAAATTGATGCTGTGATTACAGATATGCAATCAGATTTATCATAGCACGTCAGAGTTTTGAGTTATGGGACTGTAACTTTAATTCTAAATCTTATTATTCAGTACATACCTCTGCCGTAAAGTCAGGGATATAAATTGAGCTTAGTGTATATATTCTTTGTAAATTGTTATATTATATTTTAAATATATTTATAAGAAGATACACATTTACAATATGTAGTAAGACTAAAAACTATGTTAAAAATGCTTGAGACCTTTGCTTTTCCGCTTAAGTTAGCATGTGGTTGATCGCCGTAGGAACCAGCAGAAATCACCTATCATGCTGGGACCGTACTGACCCTGGTGCCTAGATTCAATCATTGATATGTCCTGATGGAACCTCTCACCATGTTCGTCACTTACAGCGCCAAGATTTGATGAAAAAAGTCAAGGTGTGAATGAAGAAAGTGCATTTTTAAAGACATGCGACAACCTAGATTCTGAAATGCTCTAAGCATGTTATATACCGGTACTAGCTCAGCATAATTATTATCAGCTCGATAATTTCCTAAAAACCTAGTTGACTCTAGTACAAATGTGTCCCAAGCTTCGAGTTCAAGAGCACACAGTTTTGACCTGAACGTAGTCTCACATATCATAATCAAAAATTAAAATTGTTATTATTTTTAAATTGTGACTTGATAGAAAAAACAGACTTCAGATCTGTAATCAGCACATTCAGATTAGGGTACGTACACTTGTTTTTATTCAGTAGCAAAATCACAATAAAATAAATACAATAGACCTAAATGTATTTAAAATGTAAGAATTAAAAATTAAAGATTTTATTATTTTAAAACTGTGACGTGATAGAAAAAAGCAGACTTCAGATCTGTAATTAGCACACCCAAATTAGGGTTGGTACACTTGTTTCTGTTCAGTAGCAAAATCACTTTAGACCAGTGTGCCCGCTGTCTGTGCTGTATTACAAACGAAACCGCTTTCCCCAACCGCAACATAACAATTCCAAGAAACCGCCACGTAATAAACTTCGCGGGGCTTTCCTTTGATATGAACTGTCGGTCTATAGCTCATCGTCACTCATTGACATCCCATGGCGACAATACTAAAACCCTTGGTCTAGCCGATAATAACTGCACGTGTTGCCTTTGCCTCTTGTTGTATTGTTTCAACTCGTAGACTCGTAGTCGTGTCGTATAATGTGGTAATGGACATAGCACTTCCTTTCTATGTTCCAGTATGTGCCATATTTTCACACTCACTAATTGATAACGCGATGCGTAAATGTTAATACGTGGCTGATAGCTGTATAAACAATCTTCAGATATTAATGATTCCTTGTTAAAAAAAATACAGTATAATACAATTAATGTTCAAAATATAATAGCCTATAATTAAAATTGTTATAATATTAATATACTAGCCGTACCCGTGGCCTCCGCTGCACCCGTTAGAAATAAATATAAAGTAATTACATAATTAAAATAGGACATTTGATCCAGGGAACATTCGTGTTTGTTAGAAGGATAAATAGTTTAATATGTTACTTAATTGAAATTGTATTTAAATAATTAAAATGCGATCATTTTGGTCCAGAGAGCACTAATTTGGTGCAATGACAATTCCTTTAACATCTTTATTTGTTATTACATGCAACCATAGTTTAATGAAGATTGACACATCATTTAGTTTTAATGTGTAAACTTTATATTACTTGCTATATGGTTCCAGTGAATTATGGTAATAACTCAATTTTAACCATTGTTTTCTACGTCTTCAGTAAATGGCGCTTGGCCCACTATGGTTCTGAACCCCTCAAATAACTTAAATAGTGATACAGCATAAACAGTGATATATAATTATATTTATTTCTTTCGAAAATGTAAGAATTCACGATCTGCTATGTACCATTGCCATGGAATGAATAAATGTGTTTTTTCTTCCTACTCAAAAATGTTATATTTTGCACATAGGAATTACTGCAGGACAACAACGCTACAATCTGAGGCGGCGGTGAAAATGTATTGTATTGTTATTTTAAAAGTCTATCAGTCCTACCAAATTTTGCATAGAATAAAACTTATCGGAAATCATTTTTAAAGGAACTTTTGTTATGTTAACATTTTTCACAAAAAAGCAATAATAAGCGAGATATTTCGATTTAATTCAGGCCACGTTAAATGAAGTATTTTGAATGCCATATACCCTAAAATCTAAATTACAACGAACTTAATTTATATTTCAATTTTCATCCAAATCCGTTCAGCCATTATCGCGTGAAAAGGTAACAAATATCCAGACAGACAGACATACAAACAAAAATGTCAAAAAACTGATTTTCGATGTCAGGATGAATAATTAAACATGTTAATACCAATTTATTTTTGGAAAAGCGAAAATTACCAGAAAATTTTCGGCTACATATTTATTATTATGTTATATTATATTATATTATATTATATTATATTATATTATATTATATTATATTATATTATATTATATTATATTATATTATATTATATTATATTATATTATATTATATAAAAAGTGCGTTGATAACGGATGTAGTCCGATAAAGTTTTTAATTTGTTGTGGGGGCTCTTGAATCTCAGAAGCAACAACTTTTAAAACAGCGCAACATAATCTGCTTGACTCATTACCCAATTTTTTTAATTGCATTTATTGTATATATATATAGTCTATTTTATGTATTTTAACACGATTGAATTCAGCATAGTTAAAATTTGAATTATAAAATAATGGATTGCTAAGCTAACGTACTATTACTGCATACTAAATCAATACTCTCTCGTTGTTCGTTAATTCTCTGAGATTAAAATAAGTGTGTACATAAATATTATTTTAAGAAATACAGAAAACGAATGTACAAAATAGCCTATCAAATTTTCTGTGCATAAGAAGCTATTTTAATCTTACCTGTCCTCGATTTACTCAGAAGTTACTGTAATAACATTATAGCATTATATCCATCTAGAGAAACTACACTTTCCAGTAGTGAAATAATAATTAATTATACAAATCGGTTAATTTAGCTTCCGATATTACTTCATACAAACACAGAAACATTCTCTCTAGGCTAGTTTAATAGCTTTCGATTGTTGCTGTCCAAGGCCCCTTTTTCGATTGTTGTTGTCCAAGGCCCCTTATAGACGAAGTCATTTGTTATTTCATTGCACCGTCTTAGATGGCGTTATTTTAATTTTAAAACTCATTTATCTCAATCAGTCCTATCAAAATTTTGTAAAGAATAAACCTTATGAGAAATCATTTGTAAAGAAACTTTTGTTATGTAACATTTTTTACAAAAATCAATAATAAGCGAGATATTTCGATTTATTTAATTCAGGCCCCCTTATAACCCACCTTTTAAATAAAGTATTTTGAATGCCATATAGCCTAAAATCTAAGTTACAACGAACTTAATTTATATTCCAATTTTCATATAAATCGGTTCAGCCATTATCGCGTGAAAAGGTAACAAACATCCAGACAGACATACAAACAAAAATGTCAAAAATGCGATTTTCGGTTTCAGGGTGGTTAATTATATATGTTAGGACCAATTATTTTTGTAAAATCGAAAATTACCAGAAAAAGTTCGGCTACAGATTTATTATTAGTATAGATGACAAAAAAAATCAGTTTTAAAACTGACAAAAACTGACTTTCAACGCTGCGTAAAAACGTAGTACGTAAATTACCTTGCCAACCCTGACTGCTACACAAAGTTATGTAGCTACTATCGATTTCAACGTAACTCGTTGTAATATCGACTTAAAGTATAACACATCGTAATATCAAGTTCATCACAACACAACTTATTGTAACATCGATGCAGCATAAATATAACTTAATGAAACACCGAGTTCAGTGTAACAACGTACGCAACTTGCAGTAACATCCAATTTAATATATTTGTAGCTAACTTACAATGGCGTCGAGTTCTGTGTACCTAACATGATGCAAATTACAGTAACCTAAAATCGACATAGCTGTGCATTGCAGTTCAAAGTAAAATTACGATAATTTGAGTTCAAAGTAAATTGCAGTAACGTTAAGTTCAATGTACAGTGCAATGACTTCGAGTTCAATGTAAAATTGCAGTAACGACAAGTTTAATATAAAGTGCAATGACGTCGAGTTCAATGTAAAATAGCAGTAACGTCGAGTTCAATGTAAAATTGCAGTAACGTCACGTCTAATGTAAAGTGCAATGACGTCGAGTTCAATGTAAAATAGCAGTAACGTCGAGTTCAATGTAAAATTGCAGTAACGTCAAATCTAATGTAAAGTGCAATGATGTCGAGTTCACTGTAAAATTGCAGTAATGTCGATTTGAATATAAATTATAGTAACGTCAATATCAGTGCAAATTACAGAAAAGTTGAGTCAACGTAAATTGCAGAAACTTAAAGACCAATGCAAATTACAGTAACAGAGTAAAATGGAAATTACAGTCGAGTTCCATGTAAATTGTAGTAACATTGAGTTCAACATAACTTACTATAATTTAAATAAAGTAATATCGAATTCAATATAAATTAATGAAATGGATATTAAAAAGTTCAATGTAACTTATTGTCACTTTAAGTGAGTTTAGAAGAACACAGCACAACAAAATAATATTTAATATAGAATTCAACGTAAACTGACGAATCTTAAAGAGCTCGAAGCCTAATTCATTTTAAATAAGGACAACGTGGATAAGCTTACTTATTCAATAAAAGTCACCGCCACTGAGTACAGTACTCGTATCTCCGCTTTCACCCAATTATGACAAATCACACGAACAGAGACATTTCAAGTAGAATCTGAGAGTAACTACTCGAGATTGAAATGGATCCAGGAGAGAAATAGTACATCCATAAAATGCGCGATAATATTTTCGAAAATTAAATTTTATTCCCCATTAACTAATAAGGAGTCGATCAAGTCGCTCACATTTCACAGAATTGGACCTGAATCTTAATCCAATCCCAGTAGCTGGTTATCAGAATTATATTTTTTGCGAGACTGAAAGATGGCAAGACAAACTTTACACAGAAAATGGAGATATTCAGAGAAAATTCGTCCTATATCAAAAAACCAAATTCACCTACGCGGGATGTAGAATCGAATCACTAAAACATCAGAAGATTATGCATCGATTGTTCGACTAGTGGCATGTCTCTCCATAAGAACTACGAAATAAAATTCACAATTCCTATATGCTTAAATTAATGAATTAGGGACTGGAATGGTATTAGGTAACATGAGTGAAGGAATCAGAATCAACGATTTAATGGCTGGCGCAAAAGATCAATTATTACAATAATTTATTATTCTCCGATAATTTTCAGCTGACTATGAGGATGTATAATATTATTATCAATAATATTTCGCTTAATCTGGTTTTAGCAACTACAAAACGAAGTCCATGCTATGAGCAGGAAAACATTAAGAATGTTAATTGTTTCAATTTCAACTGTTACCCGATCTGTTCACATCAACAACCTGTGTCTTAAATAATCAAACATAACAGGAACGCCAAGATTCAATCACTCATCAGCTAACATGGGTGGGTAATATGGTTACTTTGTCCCCGAATAAAATTCTAAATTGCCTATACAAAAAAAAAAAAAACTTTATACTTTAACAATAGACTAACAATATCAATGGTATAAAACTGGCAAATTCTGTAAATAATGGTATTCATAATATCTGCTTAAAATTGTCAGATTGGCAGCACATAACCAGATTTGTTCCATCATTCTCATCTGAAGAGGATGACACATGCATATTACTAATACTGAGTTACCTTTAAATTCAGTGCATGGATCTTTGGACAGTACGTGCTTTGCAAAACAGGCCTTATTTAGGTTTCGCCCCTTTCACCCACAATTATAATTTAACCGCTCTCCATAAAAAAACACACATAGATTAATACGTGGTTATTACAAAAAAACACTATAACAACATGTATCCCACCCTAACAAAACACAGTATGACAACATGTACCCGACTCTAACAAAACATAGCATAACATGTACCCTACCCTAACAAAATACAGTATAAGAACATGTACCCCACCCTAACAAATTGCAGTATAACAACATGTACCTCACCCTAACAAAAAACAGTATACCAAGATATACCTCACCCTAACAAAACACAGTATAACATCATGTACCTCACTCTAACAAAACACAGTATAACAACATGTACCTCACCCTAACAAAAAACAGTATAACAACATGTACCCTACTCTAACAAAACATAGTATAACAACATGTACCTCACCCTAACAAAAAACAGTATAACAACATGTACCCTACTCTAACAAAACACAGCATAACATGTACCCTATCCTAACAAAACACAGTAGCCTATAACATGTACCCCACCCTAACAAAACACAGCTAACAACACTCCGGTCCAATGCGTCAAACTGACGAACTTAGATGATGTGCACACCTTCGGAGTAACGGTTAGCGCGTCTGACAGCGAAACCAGGTGGCCCGGATTCGAATCCCGGTCTGGGCAAGTTACCTGGTTGAGATTTTCCTGTGGTTTTCCCTCAACCTAATATGAGCAAATCCTGGGTTACTATCGGTGCTGGACCCCGACTTATTTCACCGGCATTAACACCTTCATTCATTCAGACGCTAAATAACCTGAGATATTGACACAGTTTCGTAAAATAATCCACTAAGTAAAAAACTTAGATGACGATACACCTTGCATCCTAACAGTTAAACTCCTGCTGTAAAAACGCAGTCTTGGAACCAGCCTCGACTTATCATCCGGTACTTACTATCAGCAGAAAGCGATTATACCAAACACGACAATATTTTGACATTTAATCTAAAACGTGTGTTACCCACAATGCTTCAAAATGAATTAAATCTGAGTAGATTCACTACAAATTTACGGAACAAAAATAAATTTGAGACTGACTTACCCTTCACCACTTCAGCGAATTTCTTTTCTCGGAATCTGATCCTCATCCCCATGACTATCAGGTCCACCAGATCAGGGGACGCTGCACATAAGAGAGACGGTTGTTAATTTTCTTCATCACTCGTTAGTGTCACTAAACTTTACGTTTTTTATGACTCCGTATAAGTGCACGCAGTCAGAGTTTGTAGTTTTCTGCACCTCAGCACAACAATCTCCTAGAAGCCTGTCCATCACTGAGTGAATTCATACAGACAGTGGAGTTTTCTTTAAGAAACTCGTAGGATTGCGTGCATGCACGGAATATGAAACTTTAAGAGTTCGACGATTTTCAGCCATTTAGGAACAACATATATTATGTTGACATAGCATATGACGTAAACTTCACTTCAAATTGCACTACCACTGTCGCCATCTAACAACACATAGCTATTCACAAATAGCCTATGGCAATTGTTTACTTGTAACAGATTTTGTAATGAAACGAGAAATCTTCACTTTTTCGCTTTCTCATTATCTGAAATAGTGCGAGTAGCTACTGTCACACTCCAAACATTGGATTTCGTTAGGCCTACTTTTAGAGAAATCCACGTTGAAACAGCACCCATAATATCAAGAGGAGAGATACAGTAGGTATCTCTGCACACCATTTTTTTATTTATTCGTCTATTATTTCTTGAATTACTGCACAAATTCTCTTTACATTAAAGAATATCGTCCAGTTCGTTCGAAAAGTATGTAGTATTCTTAATTACATAAATAATGGTTTTGAAGCACTTAAATAAAAATTGTACCAAGTAGATATGACTTCTAAATCGTCTCTAAGGACTTCAGTTACTAAGAAAAAGTGTCAAGTAAAATATTACGAAACATATGTGGCAATAGTAAAAACAATATTTATTATTATTATTATTATTATTATTATTATTATTATTATTATTATTATTATTATTATTATTATTATTATTATTATTATTACAGGGTGGACCGCTCGAATGTACCTAATTTCAATTGTATGTGACTGGTGAACTGTTGAAGATAGAACCTTACGGTAACGTTTATATCAACGAGGTAGAAAGAGAGAGATATAGAGTGGCCATTGCGCCGCCATATTTGAAGAAAATTGAACGACCGTCCTCCATTAACTTAAGCGCCCAAAAAAAAGTGGGCGTGGCGATAAGTAACAATGCAATCGCCAGCTGTCAAAATTTCGTTTGCTTAAATCTGTTAAACTAAAGTGGAAAAAACTAGTATTTCATCAAATATGTGCTAGTAACTTAGTCTAAAATAAAGCTCTTATGTACGCTAAATTCAAAACACTTGAGCTATTCCTAGCAGGAAAGCTTAAAAGAATAACCTAAGCAAAATTATCATGTACGTATGACAAGAAGTCCTAGCAAATATACTGAAGAAAATGTTAATATTCCTAGGTACTTTTAAATGCGACCCGCAATATTGCCTATAAAATGAACGAGTATGATTCGGATGATTTTATTAAATTGTTTTCCCAGTCTCTACACGTTGCAAAACTTTATTATACCATAAGATATAGAATGAAAGTAGGCCCTAACTCTAACTGTAGTAAACAACCTTTACCTCCAAGCTTGTAACTTGGGTAAAACATGACCAAACACGCTTTCAGTTTTTTTTTTTTGTTACACTAGAGTATAATTATTGAAATGTAAACGTGAGGCCAACAGCCGGCTGATCTGTCTGAGCCTTTCAAGGGCTGTGGCACCACAGATTATTATTAGTGTATAATTGAACACCCACGTGCAATAATGGGATAAGTTCTCTTCTTAGTACCATGGGGTAAGTAGTTACGAAATATATTCATACTTACCCTATTATTGCATGTAGGTGCTCAATTATGTTCTTTCATGTCCTTCCAGTCAAAATACTAACAACAATACGGCCTACCACAGAGTTTTGCGTTATTTTGGATGCGAGTGTCAAAATACAATTTTAATATTTTATTGCTATTACTGGGTTTTAAACGGAATTGTAGCGGTTTTATCCGTATTTAGTTTAACTTTATTACTAGTGAACCATTTATTTGATTAATAGTTTGTCTTTGAAATAGGCCTACGTTTTATAAGCTACAGCACATCGTTTTCTTCTATAAGCAGTAAGGACACAAGGAGCAGAAATAAAGGATGCCGGTGTCGAAACACAAATTTAATGTAAGAGTAATGGGAACGGAGAAAAATTCTCTCCGGACAGAATAGTGTCAGATTAAGCTCCTAGAGCTCTATATAGTCTAGACATCGTATGATGACGCAGAATATCTGCATGGAAATATCATATGTACTTCGGCACATTAAAATAATATATATGATATGCGTAAATCATTTCGTGATTTAAGACGGCGCTTATTCCGTCGGATCCCGGCCAACTAGTCACTCATAACGAGTGCACCTCAGCACATGTGTGGACTTCGGTCCTACGTTCATAGACCTCTATGACGTAGTGCAGAGGGCGGCCAGTAGAGGGAACCCAAGAGTTGGAGCTTAATCTGAGACGATTCTGTCCGACGCAGGGGTGGTATCCGGTGTGGCTTAGTGGATAAAGCATCAGCACGTAGAGCTGAAAACCCGGGTTCAAATCCCGGCGCCGGAGAGAATTTTTCTCCGTTCCATTACTCTTACATCGTATGATGACACAGAATATCTGCATGAAAATATCATATGCACTTCGGCACGTTAAAATAATATATACAAATTTAATATTTTATTGCTATTTGTTTTTTCACTGGGTCTGAAACGGAATTGTAGTGGTTTTATCCGTATTTAGTTTAAGTAGGCCTATATTACTAGTGAACCATTTATTTGGTTTACCGTTTGTCTTCGAAATAGGCCTACTTTTTATAACCCTTAGTTGCCTGACGGTACTTAGAAGTACCGTGATTTATTTTGCATACTGGAAGACCTGGAAGAATAATAAACCGCCAGAAATTACGTGCAACCTGATAAATAAAATCCATCAAGGATACTGACAGTACTGTACATAGAAACACGACCTTTTTTAAAATAAAAAAATAAAATAAAATAAAAAATAAAAAAATAAAAAATTTCTGAAAAAATTACTGTATGTTTTGAATTCATATTCTAACAACATTCACTAAAGAAAACGGATTTATTTTAATTTTTTCTTATGTCCGGCAACAAAGGGATAAGCTACAGCTCATCGTCTTCTCTATAAGCAGGACGGACACAAGGAACAGAAATAAAAGATATTACATAATTTTGTTCATTAAGAAAGCACTCGACACTTAAAGATTTTTTCTTCAGAAAATATATTAATTACATATTAAATGTAAGAGAAAAACACTTTTCAATAATTACAAATATAATAATAAAAATAATACACTGCAGTTACTTACGCATTAGGTATATACAACAGAGAAACCTACACTTTTCCTTTAGAAAACAAAGATTTGTTAAATCAGTGGGTAAAAAGGGGTTAAATTGCATCCCTCGAAACACAGCTTCCTATGCTCTCCACATTCAGAAGACAAATATATGTACATGACAAGGAGTAGGAGGCAGTTGTTGACAAGGCAGTACAAACAATTGCTGGTTTTCTTGCATATTTACAGAACATGAACTCAAGATCCTTACCTACTAAACGTAAAGCTTATGATATAATAAAAACAATGTTAATTTCTTTTTTTTTTTCAATAAAATGCAATTCACCAAAACTACAGTAAATAATTTAGGGACTTGAACAATAGGTTGTGTGAAACTGGATCATAAATTATAAACAAGAGTTTTGATGGAGTACTGAAAGAACTTCTAGAAATTAACAGCTCGGAGAGACACCATTTGTCTCGTTTCATATTTATTATCCACTGTTTCAACAGTTTCTTTTTTGTTTTCAAAGGGAATCTGCAAGAAAAGAAAAATACTGTACACACCGCATGGTATGCCGGGCGTTGTTACACATTTATGCATGAAAAAAAAATGCTGCTAATTAACAAAACTATGGACTTAACTTCATAAAATTTACATGAAATATGATAAATCAATTGTCTTTTTCCTTTTGACATTGCAGTTATATGCAGCACACACAATAGGCATGTTTTTTCTTTGTTTTTTCGTGGTCCTTGCCTCCGTAAGCAGACGAATTTTTACAACGGTACAAGAGCGCTGTACAGGACAACATGGCCACTCTGTATGCTTCTCTTTCTAACTCGTTGGTTTATATGAAAGGAAAACTCAACAAGTTTCGAATCCTGTCGGTAAATGGTGACCAGATACGGTTTCTTTTCGTAGATTGTATCGATTGTCAATATGGCGACACCGCAGATGAAAGCGCAAATTGTGTTGTCGTATGCGGAGTTTAAATCAACTGTTAGAGTTGAAAGGGAGTATCGGCGAGTGTTTAATCATGATGCTCCAACTGCTAAAAGCATTAAGAAGTGTCACGATACATTTTTAGCTACAGGATCGGTGTTGAAGAAGCATGGTGGTGCTTGTAGAACATTCGACGAAATGCAAATGTTCAAGCCGCGTATGAGCGAAGCTCGCGGAAGTCATTAAGAAGAGCTTCGCGGGAACTTCAAGTACCAAAATCAACATTGCAACGAATTGTTCACAAACGTTTCAAACTGTACGCATACAAAGTGCAGTTTATGCAACCTCTGGAGCCGGATGATAAACCCAAACGAGTGGAATTCGCCAATATGATGCTAGACCGTCTCGGCGCTGATCCTGATTTTCTCTGGGGCTACGTCAAAGATAAAGTGTAGCCACCCTAGTCAGAGACCTTCGTGATCTTCGGGAGCGCATCATAGAGGCTATTGAGAGCATTCCAGAAGACATGGTCCAACGTGCTTGGCAAGAAATCGTTCATCGCCTCGATATTGTCACAGTGACAGCTGTAGCTCATGTAGAGATATGGTGATGTTCATATCGAAACGTGTTGAGTTTTCCTTTCATATAAACTTTACTGTAGGTTTCTATCTTCAACCGTTTACCAGTCACATACAATTGAAATTATGTACATTCGAGCGGTCCACCCTGTATCATTATTATTATTATATCTGTAGAGCTCGGGAAAGGTGGCACAAGTCAAAAATTTTAATTTTACAGGAGAAGGAAAAAACTGCCTTCACACCGGTTCATGTCGAATAGATGTTCCATAAGTTGTCAACAAACTAATAAAAAATTTTTGTGGAAATTGACTTATGCCACTTTTCTCAAGCATTGCAGATATTCAGGGGTGGTTCTGGGTTATTAGACGCCTGCGTGCTATAGAGGATTCCACGTTGAGAAAAAAGCATTGGTCTTATGGGCCCTGCTTGGTACACTAATGCTGCAAATGCCTCCGTTAGAAGAAAGTGAGGTATATAGTATCTTTGTTTCACTCTCTTCCTAACATGTACAATTTATCGCACAAAATAGGCACGTGAAGTTCAAATGATTGAAAAAAATTATTAATGCCATAATGATTTCTTACAAAAAATTCATAAGTACATTATATTTTCTATACATTACAATTAAACTTCGGACATTTAGGGCATAAACCAACTTTAAGATACCTGAACTAGGTTATAAAACAATAAAAAAATAGGCAATAAAATATAGTTTAAGCACCTAAAAATACAATTTTAGGCAGCTGGAAGTACGATTTTAGGCACCTAAATATTTTCTACCCGCCCAAATTACAATAACTATAACGATGCAAATAATTAGTGAGTATTAAATATCACGCTATACAGTGATAAAGACAGTAAAATATTATTGTGATTAGAAACTTCATTTTATTATGTCTTAAATTATGAATAATCAACTTATTATTAATGAAAACATTGGCCTCATTGCTCTGTATAGCTGCTGATACATGTCTCAGTATCACAAACTAATTAATTTCTTCAATTTTTTTTCTTATTAATACATTATTCATAAATGGCTATGCAGGACATCATGATCAATGAACATAATATAAGACTAAATTTTCTGTTGTGAGACTTTACCTTTTGTTAGTTTTGCTTTTATAAAATGCTTCTATGTTTCCACGCGACATTGTTCTTTTGTATTCCTACTGCCCGCTCAAGTGCTAAAAAAACCTATTACTTTCCGGGAATTTTTTATTCCTGCAACCAAACTATTATAATGTCTTTAAGCCAGAACTTTCTCCTTCATTCCTACAGTAAAAATACTTCGCCCGTGTCGGACTGATTAGCCTCCCTGTCTTCCAACGTAGCTGCCCGGGTTCGATTCCATCTGAGCCAGGAAGAAATCTGTGGTGAACAAAACGGGCACGCGGAGTTTTTCTCGGGGTATTCCCGTTTCAATACACCTCAACACCCTCATTCTAAGAGTCCCGAGTTAGTCCTCCAAAACAAATACAAAATGGCTGATAGTTGTACATAGAAAGAATTGATACTGTTTTTCAACTAGTTTTGTAGTCATTTTGGTAAGTTTTATTTATGTATTTTTACATACAAAGTGAGGTGATTCTGTCAAATAACCATGACTATTTACTGTTATAAGAGTACTACTTTTGAATATGTGGGTTGATAGGTGGAAATTAGTGTAATAAAATTGTCAGCAACGTTTGTGTCCCTAATTTTTACTTACGAAAGTTGGCAAGCCTAGGTATGGTGGCCAGTTCCTTTCCCCCTCCATTGCATACATTGCCGATTAGCTACATGTTATACTAATCAGACTTCAGATGCATACAAACAATAATTGTTCTTCCTCTGACACATGTCGTCAAGTGAGATGTACTGTCTGATAATAGATATACATATCAGCCAGAACCTCAATCAGAGGTAGAATTCACAGTAATAAGCAATAACAAACTAATAACTGTTCAGCATAGCCTACTTTAAGAATTCGAATAAGGAGGTCAAGTGTTAGATCGGTGCGCGTACAGGATCGGTGGGCACGCAACTCATCCCATATAGGGGAGTGTACAATAGACCTCAGGTCGTAGTGCGCGGGAAGTTCTCTCCCTCCCTCCCACCTAACAAAAAAAAAGTTCTAAACCAGTTACCGGCATGTTCCGTGCTCTGTGACGGCATACCACGGAGCCGCCACGCTCTTTGCTCTGCAATCTCTGCATACTGAGCACAGCGAGGAGAGAAGGTTCAACTGAACAGTGGTGGTACGGCGCCTATGCAATGACAGCGCGATCTATTCGTCTGAGGTAGTATGGGAACAGCACAATTACAATACATTTGTACGAAAACAAAACTGTACATCCGTGATAAATCAATGTAACAAAATATTTTGGTTTGTAATCAAATTTAATATACTTAAAATAATATGAAATTCATAATACAGCCAGCTGCAGAAGCGTTCGCATTATGTAAATGAGGCTCCGAAACTGCTATAAATATACAAATATAGATATAAATAATTTTAGCAGTACTACAACACTTTGCCTACTCGGAAACTTGAAAACAGTTCAAGTGTTTTTAACAGACATTTTCCTACACAATATACAGATTGAACTATCTAGGCCCTAACTTGGTGAGTAGTATGCAAAGTATATTTCAACTTTTGAAACACACCATCACTTTGTGTTACTATCGTGCCCAAGCTAAATGCTTTGTCGAGATCAAACTGTGTTATGGAGTATGGAGGAATGGCGAAGTGTTTGATTTGTGGCAAGCTGTTTCAGCATGTAAAGAAATTCAATATACAATGTCATTATTCTGTATGCCACACAAATGATTATGACAAATATGGGGGAAAATATCGACAAATACTAGTGCAGCAATTGAAAGATAAATTGTTAAGTGAAGCTAGAGAACACACTGTCAGTGAATCAATGGTAAGCTTAAGGCTTAAGATATAGGATTTCACTAGCCATTGCAAAGAACATGCGTTATTTTAATGGCGGGGAATTTGCCAAGAATGTTGCCATCATGACCGCAGAGTAGTTATTCCCTAGCAAAATACAGGAATGTGATTTCATCAATTTATCTCCAAGAACTGTCGTATCATTGCTGCACTGACGCCACTGCGTTGGTGCGTGTTAACAGTAATACGACTCAACTGCTCGCTCTTCCAAGCTCTTGAGGCCTGACTGGCTCTTACGTCATAACTGCAGCTTTTGTCGGCCACTGTTCTAAACCATTCCATCCCAACTCTGTGGCGCAGACATTTCTTTCGAAATAATTCAAACACTTGTTTTGTTGTCACTTACCCGACGAGTTTCAGTATGAGTGTATATTCAAAACATTGCCAAGAGTCGCACATCGATACCTTCTTAGGAGTATTTGGCGGACTTAGTTGAGTTCCACAACTTTTCTGTATAATTAGACATGACTTGTCATGACAAAGGACACACCAATACTCAACATTGACACTAAAGGTGCATGCACAGACGGAATCACTTTTCATGAATATGGACTGTGAATTCAAATATGTATGATTTTTTAATTAGAACTACGTTCTTTCCCGATTGTGTGGGTGAAGGGGTACGCATGGAGTTCCGGATGTCCTGTAAAGTGCAAAATTTCAAACAACAAATGCACGGAATCTATACTGTAAAAGTTACGATACGTTAATGATTTATTTGCAGTTGAATAACGGAGAGATGTCGCTTCTTAACAATATGTAAATCAAATGGATCAGATGAGTGAGGAGCGAGGAAGAGTGCGGCGAAAATGGCCGTCTTCAGCGATCTTCTTCTTCTTCTTCTTCTTCTTCTTCTTCTTCTTCTTCCTACCAAGGAAGGATGTGATCGCATTCCGAGATTAATGGAATTATTACTAGGAATAATAATAATAATAATAATAATAATAATAATAATAATAATAATAATAATATTTACTTACAAATGCTTTTAAGGAACCCGGAGGTTCATTGCCGCTCTAACATAAGCCCGCCATCGGCCCCTTTCCTGAACATGATTAATCCAGTCTCTACCATCATTTAATCCCATCTCCCTCAAATCTATTTTAATATTATCTTACCATCTACGTCTTGGCCTCCTCAAAGGTATTTTCCCTCAAGCTACCAACAAACACTCTATATGCATTTCCAGATTCACTAGTAGGCCTACGTGCTACACCCTACTAATCTCAAACGTATGGATTTAATGTTCATTATGTTAGGGGTTAGGTGAAGAATGCAATGCATGCAGTTCTGCGTTGTGTAACTTTCTCCATTCTCCTGTAACTTCATCTCTCTTATCCTCAAATATTTTTCTAAGCACCTTATTCCCGAACATCCTTAATCTCTGTTCCTCTCTCAAAGTGTGAGTCCAAGTTTCACAACCATATAGAACAACCGGTAATATAATTGTTTTATATTCTAACTTTCAAATTCAACTGTGAGATCGTAACAGACCATATGGCCTAATAGAAGCAGAAGGAAAAGAAGAAGAACAACAACAAGAAGAAAATAATCTAACTTTCAGATTTTTCGAGAGCAGACTGGATGATAAAAGCTTCTCAACCGAATAATAACAGATATTTCTCATATTTATTCTGCGTTTAATTTCCTCCTGAGTGTCATTTATATTTGAGCCGTTCAGAGCAGAATTGGTAAGTCAATTTTGACTTACACCACTTTTGCTCTGAACGGCTCAAATAAATAATATACAAAATACAATTCTAATTTCTCTTTGTTTTTTTCTCTCTCTCTCTCAATCTCTCTGTTCTTCGTATATACATTTACAGGCAAAATGCATATTAATTTAATTTAAATTTGTATAATAACGACCGAATCATTAGCCTAGTTTATATGAGCCGTTCAGAGCAAAAGTGGTGTAAGTCAAAATTGACTTACTAATTCTGCTCTGAACGGCTCATTTGCTTACTGTTGTTCCAAGGTACTTGAATTTTTCCACCTTTTCAAAGGATAAATTTCAATTGTTTATATTTCCATTTCGTACTGTTCCGGTCATGAGACATAATCATATTATACTTTGTTTTTTCGGGGTTAACTTTCAAACCTATTTCCTTACTTGCTTTAAGTAAAATTGTCGTGTTTTCCCTAGTCGTTTTTGAATTTTCTCGTAACATATTCACATCATCCGCATAAACAAGCAGCTGATGTAACTCGTTTAATTCGAAACTCTCCCTGTTTTCCTGGACTTTCTTAATGGCATATTCTAGTGCAAAGTTAAAAAGTAAAAGTGATAGTGCATCTTCTTGCTTTAGGTCGCAGTGAATTAGAATAATAAAACTAATAATAATAATAATAATAATAATAATAATAATAATCCATGTATTGTGGGTCCCTATCACCACGGCACGGCGCGTCCCCAGGTTGCGGATCGAGGAATCAAGGAGACGGCCTCCGGATATGGAGAGTAGCTGTGAATATATTGAATAAGCAGTCGCGGACAGCCGATGAGAGGTGGTCTTCCAGCTTGGGGGTTGGGCAAAGGGCTAACAACCCATCACCGTAAAAAACAGATTGTTACGAAACCTTCAAATAATCTTGCTCAGGATAGGGACCACTGGCGGGCTTATGTAAGGGCGGCAATGAACCTCTGGGTTCCATAAAAGCCAGTAAGTAAGTAAGTAATTATGTAAGTAATAATAATAATGATAATAATAATAATAATAATAATAATAATAATAATAATAATAATAATAATAATAATAATAATAATAAAGTTTTCAACTACAGAGGTTATGCTGCATCAAAATTGAACGTGGACTAGAAATAGCAAACAAATTTTATATGGACGACTCAATTAGGGATAAGGTTCTTTAAAGTGTCGTAAATATCTGACAAAGGATTCACAGATTCACTTCCTTCCTACAAGACTGCAGAGCAAGACTAGGTTCACGTATCAAGTGCAAAGGGTTATGAAGCAATCCGAGAGTGAAAAACACATGGATAAGTCAGATAATTAAAATATCGTATACCTATTACAAAAATAAATCATGAGTATATATAATGAGTAAGATTAGTAAAGATCCTCATATTCTAGTCTACTATAAGAATTGTTGCAAAACTACATCGCATCGAAAGCAATAAGGAAAAAGTACAAAAAGCAAATAATTTAAATATAAAAGTACAAAATTCAGATAATAAGCTAATAGTCATTTGTGATACAAGTTCGTAAAGATTATCTTTTTGGTATGAGTGTAAACTCTGTGAAGCGAGCCGAAGCCGATTTTCACAGACACACGAGGGCCAAAAAGATAACTTTAAGAATAGGTATCATATAATGTCTTTACTACAGAATAGGTATCTCATAATGTCTTTACTACGATAGCAGAACTGTACATTAAATAAACATTTAAATTTGGAGAATTTATATGATCATAATTTCATAGCCGTTTAAACTCAGAACCATTTTAAAAGAATATCCATACTCTATTTTATTCATGATCGCGATTTTATGGCTGTCTAAAACCGAGCATGCCTTAATAAAGCGTTTATTAAATAGAAAATAAGAATATAATAAAATTAATATTATGTGCTTTTTTAAATTAGCTCTAGAGTCTCTTGCAAAATTCTTGTTGGTAAGTTACTGGTATTAACACAGCATTCTGGACACTTTTCTGAATCATGTTTCTGAAGTCAGAACCATAAAGAAATAAGTAATCATGTAATCATAGCCTGTTACACTTACTTCAGATCCATGAAACAATGCAAGCAATGAGTACTACATTATGTAACTTCACAATACTACGGGCTAAAATGTAAATATGAATGCTAAATCTGTTACTTATTTATGTTACGTGTAATATTTACATCATGAAAGATCGAGTTAATGCATTAATTTCTTACTGATTGAAGTTAAAGTTCTTTGCCAACATTTCCATAAATATAACTGACAACTTCAATTTTCAAAAATGTGCAGAAGATATTTCAATTGATTCTTTACTTAAAAGATGCATTATTAACTTTCCAGGCCTCAAATTTATTTCGAATACTAAAGCGGAAGTTAGGGGAAGGTTGCCTATATTGTACCACTTTTCAGTTTTTCTTTCGTTATTTTTGAATGGGAAGGAATTTTAATTGCATATACTGTTAAATATTGAGACAGGACCTTGGGACACAAAATATATATTTTTTTCAGAATCTTAAAATAATTATCAATTTCAGTTTTCAGTTTTTCTTTCGTTATTTCTGAATGGGAAGGAATTTTAATTGCATATACTGTTAAATATTGAGACAGGACCTTGGGACACAAAATATATATTTTTTCAGAATTTTTAAATAATTATCAATTGTTTTAAGAGACATTATTTAAAACTCTGCAAGTGGTACGATTTATGCGCCTAGTTTCCTAAATCGTACCTAGAGGTTACTTAAATTGTACCCATTTGTAAAATACACAATTTTCAAAATAAGAACTACATAAAAATAACTTATTTCATTATATTATTGTCATTTACTATCATATTTTATTAATACAAATGAAAAACAAAGATGTTTTAAGATACAAAGATTTTTGTAATATATAAATCTTAAATAGGCTATTATCAAGATCTAATAAAACGAAAACACGAGGGGTCACTCAAGATTAAATCATATTTAATAACTGTATTCCTCCCGTTGACGGATCCATATGCAGGACGATCCAGACCTCTCTTCATTTTGCCCATCAAATATCGCTTGGAAATCGATTTTAGGATTTTGTATTTACGGCAACATTCATTCAATCCCACTGCTCCGGATCGAAATTCATCCACTGCCTTAAGTAAAGCACTTGGTTTCGATTTTTCGTATTCTCGTTTAGTCATTACCTATTCTGGAATTTGAAAATATTATGCACCTAACGTTATTTATTTACGTTGCCAAAATCGTACTGGTACGATATGAGCAACCTTTTAAAGGTACGATTTAGGAAACTAGCACTCAAAGCAAACTATTCAGATCATAACCTAAACAAAGCTGTTACAGTGACCATTTTTACCGTTTAAATAATGCAAACAATCTAATATACTAGGTGTAATAAATCACATTCATTAAACTAACTCAATGTTTCAATAAAAGCTTACGAAAGAGTAACAAAATCTTACATGAGAAATCAGAACTTTCTATTAAGCACGATTTAATACAGCTGTTGTCTTGGTTGAAAGGTGGAAAACTGAACGAGTATCAGTTTCTATTTGTATTTCATAGAAAATTCCCCAGATGGTCCCTACATGCAATACTTTCCTCAATATTAATAGTGGTACGATTTCGGCGCCGGTACGATTTAGGCTACTTTCCCCTATATAGGCAATGCGAAACTGATAAACCACATAAAAACAAAATATTCCTCTGGATATGATAAAATACCAAACAAAGCACTGAAAGCCTGTTGTGAAATGTTTTCTCTTTCTTTAAAATGTTTATATAATTTGTCAATGCAATATGGTACTTTCCCAGAAAGACTGAATACTCGAGAGCAAAAAAGGAGATAAATCTACTGTTAACTTTTTAGACCCATAACATTATTAACGTCGCAACTTAGCTGCTCTAGAATTGCATGCTACTTTGGCCTATCTGGGGTATTTTTGATCCCAAGAATATTTGTTTTTAATAATTATGCATATGTTTAATGCATTTTTATATAGAGTATAAGCAAGTATAAAGTTTTTATTGCACTCATTTTTAAACACATATTTTTTAGTTTAATGACAGACTTACTCTGTATCTGTGTTTCTATTTTCTAAATTATTTATCAAAGAACACATTAAATTTTCTTGAAATATTACACAAAAAGGAAATTGTTATTGTATCAAGTGTTAATTATTATATTTAGACAATTAATTAGTTTAGTCCATTGATACTATTTTCATGCGCCTCAGTTTCACAGAACGTAAATTACATGTGTTCGAAACCGGAAAGATCTTTTGTAGAAGCTCTGTATATCTAATACAATGTTAAATGTAATGAATAACTGTTTTAGTGCAAATAAAAATAGTACTTAAAGTTGATAAAACGAGCGTAATCAAATTTAGTAAACATAGACCTACTGCTCAGTTTTCTTACAATAATAAATTTAATGCAACTGATCTCGAAGAAACTACCTACTTATAATCACAATATATAATCGCAATGCGATTATCTGATGTTCTCTTTACATCTCAAAAACTCGGAAAAATCTCAATCAATTAAGCATCCCAAATTGAATTTGAAACCACGACCGAGCACAATCTCTGATTAGGAGACAAGATCCCTGAGATACGCCGGTTGCCACTACAAAGATAATGATGGCTACAATAGTGGTAACAGCAAAGTAAATAATTGTAATGATAATGATAGCTATTACGAAGAAAACACTGAAAATGATAACAACATTAATTACGTATATCAATAACTGTGGTGCCAATAATGATTATGAAAACGATGACTATACCGATTACGATAAATACTGGCAACAATAATGCTGATAATAATATGAAGATACCGCCAATACTGATTATCACGACGACGAGGATGACGATGACGAAGATAATATTTATGGTAACAATAATATGATGGTCGCGTCTATAATGTTCATTACAATAATTATGACAATGATGGTGATGATGATGATGATGATGATGATGATGATGATGATATCCATAACGAAGATAGATGATGATAACAATAAATGAGAAAATTATCATGTTTATAATAGTAGCTATTCAAAGTTTACTACGAAATTTGATTGGAAAAAAGACGGATCTGGAATTACGATGTTTAGGTATTAGTCTAATGATTTACTGTATTTATTTCAGTACGTATTTACTTATTTACTTAAATATTTAGTCATTTGCTTATTTACCGTAAATTACTGTACTTGATCAGTCATTTGATCATTCATTCAGTTATTCATTTGCTTAATTATTTATGTTAATTATTTACTTAATACTCATTTATTTATTTACTTGTTTACTTATATATAGTTATTTATTTACTTGTTTTATTTATTTACTTATTTATTTAGATATTCACTTTTTTATTAATTCACTTATTCACTTCCCTGTCTGTCTGTCTGTCTATTTATTTCTTGCTGACTAATTTATTTATTTCAATGCTTCATTTCCGAAATAAACCTAAGTCACTTCGAACAAACTTTAGGGAAATTAGGAAAAACTGTTTACTGTTATAACCAGAGGGCGGATCAGAGTGACCAGGTTCCGTGGCTTCATGTTACTGATGCAGAGAGCAGAATGTCTCGGCACATGTTCCCTAGGTACAGACAGTGGGTAAAGAATTATACAGTATGTAGTATACATCACGTCCCGCTTCGCAAACAGGTGGCGTATGCTACTACTAGTGAAAGCAAATGCGAAGTTATTATTTGGGAATACGAGGTAACCGATGAACTACGCATAGTAGTGGACCTACAGTTAAACAGAGCAGTTAGGAACAAGCGTGTGTTATTGGTGTTGTTATTTACAAACTGTCAGAATGCCTAAGGAAAAACGTGTACAAAGTGAAAAAGTGAACGCTTGTGCACCAGTTCGGAGGTAATATCTTCAGCAGTGAAGGAGAAATAATTACATGTAATATATGTAAAGTGACGTTAAGATCTACGAAAAAATGGCACTTAGAAAGGCATTGCAACAGCAAACATCACAGGAAATGCATACAAGAGAATCCGTCAACATAGGATGCAAATGTAATTTTAGGAACATTTATACCTAACTTTACTGGAAAGAAATATGTACTAACGTGTGAGACGATAGAAAATGTGAACCACACAACAATGGCAACTGTATTTTCTAATGCCATGAGTATTTTGTAGTGTACTTCTTTTAGTCACAGATGCTGCGCCCTATATGATAAAGAGGCCAAGGACATAAAAATAATATATCCTAAGTTGGTTCACCTTACTTGCTTAGCACATTGACTCCATAGGGTGGCGGAAGTAATTCGCTCTTCTTATAGTGACGTAGATAGCTTTATAGGCAATGATAAGAAAATTTTTCTGAAAGAACCTTCCCGAATACAAAAATTCAAGGAAATCGCTCCCAGGGTTCCCCTTCCATCAAACCCCATAATAACAAGATGGGGTAGTTGGCTGAAGGCTGCCTTCTATTGTGCCACATATTATGTTCAAATTGTGAAAGTGATCAATAGTTCATATTGTACAAAGACACATGTAATTGAAATAGCAAAATTCCTAATTTCAGATGATCTTGCGAGCAGTTTAGATTTCATATAGAATAACCTTTATCACTTACCGAAAGCCATAACGTTGTTACAAACATCTGATTTACACATGCCAAAGGCTATCTGTAAAACGTAAGGAAACCAAAACCGAAAGTTACGAAAAAAGTCAACGAGAAACTATAGAATGTGTTAGCAATTTTTTTTTTCAATCATGTGTGGCGTGCGAGATATGTTGCTGCAAAAAACAAATAGATCCCTCGAGGTCAAACAGTGAAAAAAATATATCAGATATTGATATTGATATTCCTGATATAGTATATTATTCGTATGCAGCTATTACGTCTTGCGATGTCGAAAGGAGTTTCTCACGATATAATTTTTGTTTACGTGAGAGACGCAGAACGTTCACTTTCGACAATCTCCGCATGTACATTATTGTCCACTCCAATGCACAGACTATGTAGCATTCACTTTACACGTAAATACAAGTATTGTTTTATAACGGAGTACAAATTCACAGCCGTCATGTACAGCACAGTGTACGCATTCTTTTGACACAACTGTACGGACATTGCAGGTACGCGCCCGTTGTGTACTTCTGGAGTCACCTTCTCTGTTTCAACATAAACAGACTATAGTAAATGGTTAGTAAACATGTAAGAACAGTCACTCTGATCCGTCCTTTGGTGATAACCAACCAAAAGTACAAATACGTTAATAAAAAAGGATATTTTACTTAGGGTCCCTTCTTAAATGAAATGTATTCCAGGAATTTCTACTAGTTATATAATATTAATAAAGCACATACACATTAGTATAATATTAATTTTGCATTATGAACTCTTACTTAACACTCTTCAATTTGCCACACATCTTTAAACCATAGCTTTATGTAGTATGTTACACAGAATGTCCCACACACTACTAAACCCAGCATTTCTTTAATAACTCTAACACTAATTAAGATATTGCAATGAAATTTTAACAGGAGTATGTTTGTTGTGTGAGAAATGAAAAGAGAGCAGGGTTATCCAGAAACACTTGTCAACGTGCTGCTAAAAAAGCGAACCTTCATGCGTACTCTAACTCCATAGACCAGGAACACCTTTGTCATTAAGAAAGAGACATCAAAACAGTGAATTGTGTTGCCAGAATAGCGATTGTTTTATTTCACTGGAAAAAATTCTATGATAGTGCAGAAAATCACCCAAGTCAGCGACTCAGGCACCTTTCTGAAGCATATGTATTTTATGGGTGATTGTGTACACTGACTCCAGTGTCGTGACTCAAGTACCTTTTTGATCAGAATGTGTAACTATGTGCATAGACATGGGTGGGCAACTCGTACTTTCGAAGTTTGAACACAATCTCAGTGCAGGTAAAACGGACTCTATACTGTAGTGTCTGTATACAAGTTTGCTCGCGTCTGCAGTAAGTGGCGGCTCGTTTCAAGCGAAAAACAATATAATCTCCAGATCATTTCCCTTTAGTGATGAGTCGAAAAAGAAAAAAAAAAAATTATTAAGAAGGGAGGTAAAGCTTGTATTATGTTCTATTACACTTTCTTACGCATGATATTTTATGTTGCAAATAAACGCAGTAAAGAAGTACTGTCTAAATCTGCTTTAGAATAGCTAAAGCAGTGGCGGCTCGTGCCGGATAAATTAGGTGAAGGTCAATAGAATTCTAGGTAATTTCCTGGAATCGTTATATACCCGTGACGTCGCGAATGCTTTTGTAACCTATACGATGGGCATATTGAATTAATGTAATATATTCACCATTTTCTTAAGTTTTATGAAAAGCACAGCATATAAAATAAACAAATTTTCAACATTTTCGGAAGCTACGTCCCCTTAATACCGAAGAATTCACTGTCCCAACAAAACTTCCACACAATACATACCACAACATAATAAAACAACCACAAGTCCACATGACATAAAAAAGACAAAATCTAACACATTTTATACAACACATCAAATTAAAAGAGTACACAAGAAATAGGACCCATAACAAAATTCAAAATCACAATCATAATCGTAAACTGTTTTTATATTTTAAATCAACTTCGGAACATGCAACTTCCAATATAAGCTTACCTCTCCAGTAAAATCAAGCAGCTACGATTAAATCAAAGCAGTATTCTGTTGAACAGAAAACTTACACTTGAACGGAAAAGAAAGGGGCACTAGTAATTTCATCTCTTACAAGTTCATTGATGCGTTTAGAAATACAATCAATTATTTCATTTTGAATCGTTTTAGATTTCCCAGAAAGAACAGGCCTAATTTTTTCATAGTGATTTCTAATTTTCATAGGGCCAATGAAATGAGAGCCAATAATTCTTTGAAATTCCCCCTGTTCTGTGACGAAATACTCTCATCATGACAGCTAAAAGCCAACTCCTGCTTGCTTAGAAACAATACCGTATCGATTGTGGTGTGCATTACCAGTCTATTTAAACGTACGTTTTCATTAAATTGACTTACGTATAACCTATAACTTTCCTTTAGTGCATCCGCAATGGTGTTCATGTTCTTCTGCAGTGCCTTTAATTGCAAAATACATTTAATGTGTTCAGCTGAATCTGCATGGCTGTAAAGATAGCGATTGACATTTCTGAAATCGCAAAATCCAGTTGAATTCCAAGCGGGTTTCTTGTTCCCCAGAAGAAGACAAGGCCAACAATATAACTTCTCGTTATAGTGACTCCCACATAACCAGTTGCAATCGGCATACCACGAATCTTGAAACTGAATATTGTATGACCGACCACCACTTTTCACTTTTTTCGTAGTTATATTAATGTGACTTGTTGTTCTGCGGTATTTTAAAATATCTTGCTTATCTTCTGCACACCAACGAGAGAACGGTGTCTCCAAAAGATTACACACTAAATCGTTTAACGGATTCATGTTTTCATCGCATTAATACACGTAGTAACACCTTCACACTTCGCTGCACTTGTCACAACAAAGAATACGTAAAGCGAAATCATTGGTCAGCGCGGGTTAAATGTACAACGTAGTTTCAAATGTTATGCCAACTTTCTTTATTACAGGGTACTCAAATTATTTCAAAATCCATACAAAAATAATATATTCAAGAGGTGCTAACGTTAAAAAATACCAAAATATATACCTTGTATACTAAATTTAAACAATATTTAACTTCTTTACAGAATATTTTATGTTTTCTTATTTAGTTGCAAAATATTACAGTTTGCCACCCTGATCCAATGTTTGGACGAGAGAGAGATTCTGTCTTTCAAGAATAGAGAAAGGAGATGAATGCCTGCTCCATAGACCCTCATAATAGCCTCGCAAAAGGGACCAGTAATTCATAGTAAGCAACTCGTTGTCATGGCAACCGGGTGTGTTTACTGAAGGCGAAAAGGAAAGCCTCATTCGGACCTTCAGCTGGTCTGCTAGCCACGTGGTCTGACTGGTGAGGGGTTCGTGTGAAGTACTGCAGTGAACGTTAACTGAGCGGATTACGCCGAACAAGATATTAAAAAATAGAGCAAAATATGGTTTAGTGAAGAATTCATTTTATTTTAATTTCTTGATAAAATATATTTTATTAAAGCACGAAAAAAGGGGTGAAGGTGGCCTTCATGTACTTCACTTGAATAACCGCCACTGAGCTAAAGGTAAACTGGGATATCAACAATGTGAGACTGATATCAAATATCGTTAGCACGTTGTGCGTGCGAGTTACAGAATTGCACGACATACACATATGATCGACTAGCTAAGAGCATTTATGGATAAATTTGAAATGTGGCAGTATCATGTAGAACATAGACAACTTAATTTTCTTTGACTATAAACTATCTTGAAGAGTGATAAAATCTTCTTATTAAATAAAAGACACTACTTCAACACCTACAGCAGAATCCACTCGTAAGTTTGGAGAAACAGTGACAATTGACAAGAAATCGAGATTTTTCTGAAATATTTTTGGCTTACAGCCGATAAAAGATCCTGAAAGTTTATAGCTTGAATTGATAAATCTACAGAACAACACGCCATTCATATTCCAGCGAAATAAAGAATCGAACTGTTCGTAATGCTGCCAAAGTCAGAATTTCCAAATATACTCTTTGCTTCCATATATACTGCTTGAGTCAGAGTTTAATACAAGAAAGAAATGTAAAAGCTCACAATGTACAGAAAGAGCTTAGAAGTAAGTTTATTTTATCATCTGCCTTGACATGTGAAAAATACTTCCTTGAACTCTTTAATGTATAAAGATTTGTAAATTCTCGCATTCTATGTTTCAAATAAGACTTATAATAAGAAATATTAACAAACAGTGTAATAATAAATAAGTGTTGCAGCTATATTTGTTGTATCTTGAAAAGGTTGTATTCAGTTTGTGTTTCCAGTACTAAACTAATTTACAAAGCTAGGAAATATAATTTTGTCGTGTGTGCTTAGGTACAGTCTGTCTAAAATTACTATAATGATTGTACTATGCGTCATTCTGAAATTCAAATCATGGAGTAGATATCACGACCACATGCATGAGCCGCCAGAGCGCACCACGGCAGTGAACTGCTTTTGCAGCGAACCTACAAACAACTTGTAACTGCTGCGGCTTGCTCCGTCTGTCTTTCTCTCTTTCAAGGTTTTTTAGCACTTTGTGAGCACGAGTTGCCCATCCATGTGCATAGATCTCGAATATAGAAAGAAGTAGATTTCGCCAAAAACATTAGGCCTACTTAAGTTCCTTTCTGCAATGTTTAGTCAACTGTTCGAAGACAGGGCTGAACCTGACAAATGATACCAATTAGGCACTACTTATGAGGAAACTAGGCCAGGAGATAATGGGATAAGGTGGCCAGTTTCTTTCCCCCTCCACTACATACATCGCCAATTAGCTACATTAATCATACTTCAGATGCATGCAAACAATTGTTCTTCCCCTGACACATATCGTCAAGTGAGATGTACTGCCTGATAATATATGTACATATCAGCCAGAAGCTCAATCAGAGGTGTATTTATTATTCATTTATTTATACTCGTATTACTGTCAATTCCAACTCCAGTATTAATTGAAGAGTTCAGAACCATAGTGGGCCAAGCGCCATTTACTAAAACCATAGAAAACAAGGGTTAAAAATGAAGTTATTACCATAATTCAATGGAAACATATAGCAAATAGTATAAAGTATACATATTAAAACTAAATGATACGAGTTTATCAATCTTCATTAAACTATGGTATTCACTTATCTTTAACCCTTGCTTTCTCCGTTTTTAATAAATGGCACTTGGCCCACTATGGCTCTGAACCCTTCAATTCTGAAACGAGAAAGGCAGATGAAGCCGAAGAAATGATGGAACCTGTCTCTCAGCCATTATATTGTCTGCAAATCTCAGACGACCTCTCTACATTGGTACAGATGAAAGAAATTTCGTTGGACAGCCCTCACCTAAGCCCTTGCGCTTCGTCTGCCAAAGCAACAGTAACAACTTAAGCGGAGTCTTCTCCTTGCTGCATCAGTAACTGGTTGACTCTCAGAATTATATGCAATTTGCTACATAAATCTGATGCAGGAAGAGTGAATCATAAAGTAGATTAGCCGGAATCGGAATCCAGAGAGAGCGCCACTTTGTTCTGTGCTCGCATCTGTTTATTGCTGGTGCGCTGCCAACGGCAGGTAGAGGGCCCTTCTTTCCTTGACATGAATGAGAGCCCCCACAAATCTTGGCAGTGGATTGGGACTATTTCCAGCCGCGTAGTTGATATACCTGACAAGTGGCTTCCTACAAGACACGCCGGATGTTTCCTTTATTATAACACTTTCCGTTTCTTTTTAATTTCTTCTCATTATGTGTAATACTGAAAATATATTGTGGAGTGAAAAATAGATATGTAGACTCTATGAGCAAATAATAAATAGTGCAATGTAAAAAGATATATCTTTGGAATGGATGGAATAGGTCTACTGCACAAAAAATCAAGGGACTATCTTGAAAATCATGAAGATGTAAGAACTAAAAAAATAAAGGCAATTAAAGAAGATGATGAAGATGTAGAAAAGGAGACAAAAAAGAAAAAACAAGAAAAGAGTGGAAATAGGAAGTAAAGGAAAGAAAACAAGGAAGAAAAAAATTGGAGAAAAAAACAAATTGGTCTTTTACTTCTTTCCAGTAATGTAGGCCCACCGGGTTAGATACTATAGAGAGGCTGAAGACCTCTGATAAGCGCTCTCTGCGGAGGCCAACAGCACTATGGATCGTTCCCTAAAAAATATGGCGGTCTATAGTACCGCCAGCCTCCGCAAGGAGTGCTTATCAAAGGTACACTGCAACGAGTTGGTACATGTATTATATTTTTCAGGTACATCAATATTTAATTTAAACATTTCGCTATAGGTTTTGTAAAAAGCTGATTTATAAATGAAAAAGTAATAATTAAGACTTTAAAATTTCCAAAAATGTCTCATTCCCTCGGATTTAAATGAAATGTACCGTAAATCATAATATTCGTTGCTGGATAATTAAACCCTCTCAATACAGGAACCATTGCCGCAGAGAATTATAAATAAGACGGAATGAGCATAAGCGAAATATCTGTATTAATAAGTTTGTACCATCAAGAGTTTAGTATTTATTGTGTTTATAGGGCCTATTCCAATTTTCTTTTTATTAATGCGTAGGGCTCTTTTTGTTAACAAAGAGGAAAGTTAGCACTTGCATCACACACAATTTGTCATTATTGTTCAAAATAATGTAAGAACAGTTTTATTCTGCAAAAGCCTCTGCCTAGTTGCGAGACACGTGTGAGATCAATGTTTGTTTCAAATTATATTAGACTATACGATGTCTCCATCACGCGACAATATTTGTTTCAAATTATATTAGACTACACGATGTCTCTATCACGCGAAAAGAAGTATAGCTAGCTGTGGCTCCTGTTGTTTCTGATAACAATGTTAATCGTAAGTATCTTATCGTTTCAATAAATGTGGTGAGTTATGATCATGAGTAACTTTCTATTAGTGTCATTCTTTAATTATTATGTTGCATGCTAAGAGGTTATTTGTAGTTTTAATAATTGCAGTTTTCAAAAGTTCTCTGTGTTAATTCCAATTTCAAATGAATTTTTCTCAGTAACTTAATTACTGGATATTTTTTTTTTTAATTATCGCCACTACCTTTCCTATATTTTACTCCTATTAGTTACATACATCGTCTCTCTTGAAATCACCTGGTGAGCACTGAATTACATAATTTCATATTAGATTAGACTAGCTGTAAGGTAATTAAATTTGTGACGAAGTCAAAAAATTATTTATTTTTCTTCTGCCGATTAAATTCATCCGTCTTTAGGTGCTTTGCTTTGGTTGCATCGAGTATACTGTAGCTTGTCATTTAATATCTGGGCTATATTTAGTGAAACTAATAAAACATAGGCCTACAGCTGTTATAAAACGTAAAGTTTTGTGTGTATTTTACTTTTTACTTATTAACATAGTCTTAATATGTAACTCAATTCACAATAATACTAACTTCATCACAGTCTTTTCCTACAACATCCGAGCCACGCCCCTTTGCTTTGACTAACCGAAACATGGCGGACCAATGTTCAATTGTCTTCAACTTTCTGAGGTCTTTGGCCTCTCTATAGTATCTAACTCGTTATGTAGGCCTAATCCAGAAGAAATTTAAAATTTCAATTTTGTATTACATTCTCAAATATCTACGCAAATTATATTTCATGTCAATCATTCCTATATAATTTGATTCGCGAAAAAAATCAGCTAATAGCTTATAAGAAATTGTAGTCAGACAGACAAAATTAACTTCTTCAGTATAGGCATACCTAAGAGACTCAAGAAGCGTGTGTAATATAAATTATGGTTTAAGTTATATAATGACGCTCGCAACTGCAGAGGTTATATCAGAGTCGCCGGTGTGCCGGAATTTTGTCCCACAGGAGTTCTTTTACATGCCAGTAACTCTATTCACATAAGCCTACCGCATTTAAACACACTTAAATGCCATCGACCTGGGCCGGGATCAAACCCGCAACCTCGAGCACAGAAGGCGAGCGCTCTACCCAGGCCGGTAATGTAATATATATATATATATATATATATATATATATATATATATATATATACATACATATAATTTATAAATCGACTTTTTACAGTATCTCATCATTTCCCCTCTATATTTGTATAATTAGAAAGAAAAAACTTATCTGGCTTCTCTGATATCGAAAAGAATGGCCGTCATAAAACATCAAGATCTTTTATTATGTTGTAGGCCTAACTATTACAGAACAACTGCAATAACTATATCCAGTAAATATCTCGTGAATTATTATCTACGGTTGCAATCCTATAGATTGCCTTCTCTTTCAAAAATAAAACTACCACTATCATATCCGAAGTACATTAAAAAATGAACACTGGTTCGAGTCCTCATGGGCAAGGAATATTCTAAAAAGAATTTCGACCAGTGTATAAGACCGGTGCCCACACAGCATCGTGATGAATTTGGGAAGCTACGATAGGTAGCAAAATCCGGTTTCGGAAACCTATTGTAACAGCTGGGAGGTTCATCGTCCTGACCACAAAATACCCCGTTCGGATTGGATAATCGTTCACTTCTGCTGAGGCATTTGGACATGAGGCCAGCAGTCAGCTGGTCGGCCTTGGCTTTTCACGGGCGGTCGTGCCACGTATTATTATTATTATTATTATTATTATTATTATTATTATTATTATTATTATTACTAGCCATACCCGTGCGTTTCGCTGCACTTGTTAGAAATAAATATAAAGTAATTACATAATTAAAATAGGACATTTGGTCCGAGAACATCCGTGTTTGACAGAAGGATAAATCGTTTAATATGTTACTTAATTGAAATTATACTTAAATAATTAAAAAATATTTTCATAGTCGTCGGGGACGGTCTACAGGATCAAAAAATGTCCACACAACATAGGGTCAAAACTTGATAGTTTTCCCAGAAAAAAAAAATCTTCTCTTATTTTATTCGCGTTATACTGCTTATATCGATAGTAAAATTATGAAAACAATTACAGCAGTAGGTATATCTAGCAAAGAGTTAATATTAGTTTAAATACATATTTGTGTGTTGTATTACGTTTACGTGAAATTAAATCGAATTGGCAACGTGTTCAGCAGGCAGTACTCTGCATAGACGTAAATACATGACAGCTGAGTTCAAGCTCCCTGTCCATATACTGTTTTCACTGTAAGAAAAATCCTAATGTAAACATAAGCACGTTGCTGTCATATCCGTGATTGGCTCCCAGTCGAAACATTCATATGGCGCAAGAAAATATAGTTCGTATTTGGAAACCACAATCTTGTATTATTTGAAAATAAAAAATTGAATTATAGTTGTTAAATACGATTAAACATTTAACTTCACTCATATGTAAAACGTTATGTAAAAGAAAAGCTTCTTTTATATTTTGTTATGTACTATGAACGCAGATGAATACCAACAGTAATACCGAGGTAGTCTGTTCTTGTAACAAGCTAGCGCCACTTGAGCTCGTTGTTGTTCGCGTAAGCACGTGGTACTGAAGTATAGCTTCTGTATCCTCAACTGTCCATTGCGAAGACATTAGACTTAAAAATAATTTAATTACCAGTAATTATAAAATAAATGTTTCCTAAGCAAACGAATGGATAGTATTGAGGTTAGGCCTACTTGACGAGTAACGGGAAATGTTTAACATGAAACAGAATGTACAATAGTAGACGGGAATACGTACTAAGAATCTATGGCGCCAAACAGGGGCCAATGAAGCCTCACTTCAGTCACGTGCTATTGTTTACATTAGGATTTTTCTTACAGCGAAAAGGTTATAACTCTACTGCCGAGCGGATGACAGTTCGGTATCAGTTATTCGATAAAAAGAAACTTACAATGTCATTCACAGTTTAGGATTATCATATGTTATTAATTTATGCAGAAAGTCGTCATAATTCTCAGTTGATTTATTTATTTCATGGTTTCAAACTTTTTGTTCTTTCTGCCCAAAATTTTATGTCATATTATTTGTACTTATTTTGCTTTCTTTCTTTAATAAATTCTTGTGTTATTGTTTGTTTTCACATACTGTAGTTTCATGACTTTTTAAATTACATTGTACAACATATGTACTGTATGAGTTCTTATATAGCCCCTACATATGAGTTATGCTCGTTGGGGCATACTCAATAAATAAAAAAAAAAAAAAAAATCAAGTGAGGCGAAAAGATGTATACTGTCAATGTTTTCCGCAATTAAGGTTACCTAACCGGCGAACTTTTGTAGCGGTTTCTCAACGATTATTAGAAACTAGGAGTCTCTTACAAACAGAAATTTCTTTAAAAATGGTACTGCTTTATGGAAGCGGGCGAGATTAAAATGTTGCATTTAAAAAATGGTTGATATTATTTTGTGCAGTAAACCATTATTGTTTATTTTTTAGCCATACAATAAAAAATTACCAATAATGCCAATATCGTTAAATAAAGTGGAAATTTACCATGAAGTTCTATTAATGAGATTGAAAGTTTCTATTTGCTGTTCCTTTTGTGTAAACAACGGTCCGACCCTGCATTAAAACAGAGCATCTGTTTTGTACCGGTATGTCTGTATCCGCTTGAGCTGAACTGTGTACTTGTAAACTCCCTCCTCACCATTCAACAACGTTGTCAAACGCCTAATATTGTAAACTTTAATAATTAGTTAAATATTGCAGTTGGACAAAAATCGTGAGGACATTTTTTCTTCCTTATGACATAAATAATCATCAGTTAAAATAATGGCACTTAGGCTATATCCCTACACTCGGTATAAATTACGTTATAAGAACATTAAGATTTGTAGGATATAATTTAAGATATGGATTAAAGATCTATATTATACTTACACCTTATGTATTTGCGTGTTTGTTGGACGACAGCTGTGTAGTGAATGTGTGTCGTAGAGATGGAAGGAGTTGTGAATAGTACGCGTATTGATACATTTAGGTAATCATGTGTTGTATAGGATATTTTGCAAGTTGGGTAGATTTTCATCGATTAATGTTTTATCTTTATTGTAATATTTTGAGATGTAAAATTCCTCAGCGGTGTGTTATGATGTTACTCTTATTATCAGTACGTATTAATTATCTTCGTCAGTAAAGATATCAACGCTAAAATTACAACTATTAATTTTAGCACAAATTAACATATTGTGTGAGTCAATATAAATTTATCAATGTTATAATAATAGGTTCACATACATCATCCTATTACACAATAAATTCCATATGACACAATAGTCAAACATGAAATGTAAACAAGTTTTCATATTTTAATATAATAACATTGATATTATTTGCAAAAATATTTTAAGTAGATTTAAATAATGAAGACTTGTAATTTTATATTAAACTATGTACATGTATTTTCAAGCTTTTAACTTTATTGATATTAATGGTATGCAGTTACAGAGGTTATTATAGTATGAATGTAAAAAATGGTATCTGATGATGTCGCTAGTAAAAACGACGAAAACGTTAATACGAACAATTAAATATGTAATATAAAGATTTTATAACTTATGTATACCATGTTAAGTTATTCACGAAACAATACTAAATTCACTTTTTGAATTTAGTTACAGTAATTAGATTTACTTCTGTTTTATATAGACCTACGTTAGAAAATATGTAAATAACTTATTTCATTTATATTACAATGAGGGAGAATGTCCGCTAAGAAGACGCCTATACATCCAATGGTATATTCTAAACTCCGAAGGCAGATTATACATCCGCAACATTACGAACCTCAAACTCGGGAGGCAGCAGTAGTATGACGAACCGTGTACCCGTCTCTCGCTGTATGCCCTGGGAGCTGAATGTCCCCAGTGGGCAGGGTTGGTATAGGCCATTCGGTACCTCGTGAAACCAACTTGCACGTGAGCGGAATGAAAAAGTGGTGTGGGGCTTCCCCCCTCCCTACACTTCGACTTGCAGCTAGCTAGCTCATTTACACTCACCATAAGGTTCTTATTATGAGTTAAGGCTCACGCATGCTTTGTGGTAGTAGGGGTAATGGTGGTGGTGGTAATAGTAGTAGTAGCAGTAGTAGTAGCAGCAGTAATAGTAGTGGTAGTAATAGTAATCGCCGTAGTAGTAGTAATAGCAGTGGTAGTAATAACACATACACTCTTTGACTCTATACTACGAACGCACCCACACAGGAAACAAGAGGCGCCAATCGTAGTAGTAATCGTAGCAGTGATAGTAGTAGTAGAGTAGTAGTAGTAGTTGTAGTAGTAATAGCAGTAGTAGTAGTAGTAGTAGTAGTAGTGATAGTAGTAGTAGTCGTGGTAGTAATGTAGGAGCCTAATTGTAGTGGTAATAGCAGTGGTAGTAGCAGTGGCAGTAGCAGTGATAGTAGCATAGGCAATAGCTGTAGTAGTGGTAGTGGTAATAGCAGTAGTAATATCAGTAGCGGTAGTAGTAGTAGTGGTAGCGGTAATAGCAGTGGTAGTACTAATAGCAGTGGTAGTAGCAGTATTAGTAGCAGTGACAGTAGCAGTAGTAGTGGTAGTGGTAGTAGAAGTGGTAGTAGCAGTTGCAGTAGCAGTGATACTAGCAGTAGTTGTGGTAGTGGTATTAGCAGTAGTAATATTAGTCGTAGTAGCCTAATAGTAGTGGTATTAGCAGTAGTAATATTAGTCGTAGTAGCCTAATAGTAGTGGTTGTAGTAGTGGTAGTAGCAGTAGTAACATTAATCGTAGTAGCCTAATAGTAGTGGTCGTAGTAGTGGTAGTAGCAGTAGTAATATTAGTCATAGTAGCCTAATAGTAGTGGTTGTAGCAGTAGTAATATTAGTCTTAGTAGCCTAATAGTAGTGGTTTAATAGTGGTAGTAGCAGTAGTAATATTAGTCATAGTAGCCTAATAGTAGTGGTAGTAGCAGTAGTAATATTAGTCTTAGTAGCCTAATAGTAGTGGTCGTAGTAGTGGTAGTAGCAGTAGTAATATTAGTCATAGTAGCCTAATAGTAGTGGTTGTAGCAGTAGTAATATTAGTCTTAGTAGCCTAATAGTAGTGGTTTAATAGTGGTAGTAGCAGTAGTAATATTAGTCATAGTAGCCTAATAGTAGTGGTCGTAGTAGTGGTAGTAGCAGTAGTAATATTAGTCGTAGTAGCCTAATAGTAGTGGTAGTAGCAGTAGTAATATTAGTCTTAGTAGCCTAATAGTAGTGGTTTAATAGTGGTAGTATCAGTAGTAATATTAGTCATAGTAGCCTAATAGTAGTGGTCGTAGTAGTGGTAGTAGCAGTAGTAATATTAGTCGTAGTAGCCTAATAGTAGTGGTCGTAGTAGTGGTAGTAGCGTTAGTAATATTAATCGTAGTAGCCTAATAGTGGTCGTAGTAGTGGTAGTAGCAGTAGTAATATTAGTCATAGTAGCCTAATAGTAGTGGTTGTAGCAGTAGTAATATTAGTCTTAGTAGCCTAATAGTAGTGGTCGTAGTAGTGGTAGTAGCAGTAGTAATATTAGTCGTAGTAGCCTAATAGTAGTGGTCGTAGTAGTGGTAGTAGCGTTAGTAATATTAATCGTAGTAGCCTAATAGTGGTCGTAGTAGTGGTAGTAGCAGTAGTAATATTAGTCATAGTAGCCTAATAGTAGTGGTTGTAGCAGTAGTAATATTAGTCTTAGTAGCCTAATAGTAGTGGTTGTAATAGTGGTAGTAGCAGTAGTAATATTAGTCATAGTAGCCTAATAGTATGGTAGTAGCAGTAGTAATATTAGTCTTAGTAGCCTAATAGTAGTGGTTGTAATAGTGGTAGTAGCAGTAGTAATATTAGTCGTAGTAGCCTAATAGTTGTGATCGTAGTAGTGGTAGTAACGTTAGTAATATTAGTTGTAGTAGCCTAATAGTAGTGGTCGTAGTAGTGGTAGTAGCAGTAGTAATAATAGTCGTAATAGCCTAATAGTAGTGGTCATAGTAGTGGTAGTAGCAGTAGTAATATTAGTCGTAGTAGCCTAATAGTAGTGGTAGTAGCAGTAGTAATATTAGTCTTAGTAGGCTAATAGTAGTGGTCGTAGTAGTGGTAGTAGCAGTAGTAATATTAGTCGTAGTAGCCTAATAGTAGTGGTCGTAGTAGTGGTAGTAGCGTTAGTAATATTAATCGTAGTAGCCTAATAGTGGTCGTAGTAGTGGTAGTAGCAGTAGTAATATTAGTCATAGTAGCCTAATAGTAGTGGTTGTAGCAGTAGTAATATTAGTCTTAGTAGCCTAATAGTAGTGGTTGTAATAGTGGTAGTAGCAGTAGTAATATTAGTCATAGTAGCCTAATAGTATGGTAGTAGCAGTAGTAATATTAGTCTTAGTAGCCTAATAGTAGTGGTTGTAATAGTGGTAGTAGCAGTAGTAATATTAGTCGTAGTAGCCTAATAGTTGTGATCGTAGTAGTGGTAGTAGCGTTAGTAATATTAGTTGTAGTAGCCTAATAGTAGTGGTCGTAGTAGTGGTAGTAGCAGTAGTAATAATAGTCGTAATAGCCTAATAGTAGTGGTCATAGTAGTGGTAGTAGCAGTAGTAATATTAGTCGTAGTAGCCTAATAGTAGTGGTCGTAGTAATGGTAGTAGCGTTAGTAATATTAATCGTAGTAGCCTAATAGTAGTGGTCGTAGTAGTGGTAGTAGCAGTAGTAATATTAGTCATAGTAGCCTAATAGTAGTGGTTGTAGCAGTAGTAATATTAGTCTTAGTAGCCTAATAGTAGTGGTAGTAGCAGTAGTAATATTAGTCTTAGTAGCCTAATAGTAGTGGTAGTAGCAGTAGTAATATTAGTCTTAGTAGCCTAATAGTAGTGGTTGTAATAGTGGTAGTAGCAGTAGTAATATTAGTCGTAGTAGCCTAATAGTAGTGGTCGTAGCAGTAGTAATATTAGTCGTAGTAGCCTAATAGTAGTGGTCGTAGCAGTAGTAATATTAGTCTTAGTAGCCTAATAGTAGTGCTTGTAGTAGTGGTAGTAGCAGTAGTAATATTAGTCGTAGTAGCCTAATAGTAGTGCTTGTAGTAGTGGTAGTAGCGTTAGTAATATTAGTCGTAGTAGCCTAATAGTAGTGGTCGTAGTAGTGGTAGTAGCAGTAGTAATATTAGTCATAGTAGCCTAATAGTAGTGGTTGTAGCAGTAGTAATATTAGTCTTAGTAGCCTAATAGTAGTGGTTGTAATAGTGGTAGTAGCAGTAGTAATATTAGTCATAGTAGCCTAATAGTAGTGGTAGTAGCAGTAGTAATATTAGTCTTAGTAGCCTAATAGTAGTGGGCGTAGTAGTGGTAGTAGCAGTAGTAATATTAGTCGTAGTAGCCTAATAGTAGTGGTCGTAGTAGTGGTAGTAGCGTTAGTAATATTAATCGTAGTAGCCTAATAGTGGTCGTAGTAGTGGTAGTAGCAGTAGTAATATTAGTCATAGTAGCCTAATAGTAGTGGTTGTAGCAGTAGTAATATTAGTCTTAGTAGCCTAATAGTAGTGGTTGTAATAGTGGTAGTAGCAGTAGTAATATTAGTCATAGTAGCCTAATAGTATGGTAGTAGCAGTAGTAATATTAGTCTTAGTAGCCTAATAGTAGTGGTTGTAATAGTGGTAGTAGCGTTAGTAATATTAGTTGTAGTAGCCTAATAGTAGTGGTCGTAGTAGTGGTAGTAGCGTTAGTAATATTAGTCGTAGTAGCCTAATAGTAGTGGTCGTAGTAGTGGTAGTAGCAGTAGTAAAATTAGTCGTAGTAGCCTAATAGTAGTGGTCGTAGTAGTGGTAGTAGCAGTAGTAATATTAGTCATAGTAGCCTAATAGTAGTGGTTGTAGCAGTAGTAATATTAGTCTTAGTAGCCTAATAGTAGTGGTAGTAGCAGTAGTAATATTAGTCTTAGTAGCCTAATAGTAGTGGTAGTAGCAGTAGTAATATTAGTGTTAGTAGCCTAATAGTAGTGGTTGTAATAGTGGTAGTAGCAGTAGTAATATTAGTCGTAGTAGCCTAATAGTAGTGGTCGTAGCAGTAGTAATATTAGTCGTAGTAGCCTAATAGTAGTGCTTGTAGTAGTGGTAGTAGCGTTAGTAATATTAGTCGTAGTAGCCTAATAGTTGTGGTCGTAGTAGTGGTAGTAGCAGTAGTAATATTAGTCTTAGTAGCCTAATAGTAGTGGTAGTAGCGGTAGTAATATTAGTCTTAGTAGCCTAATAGTAGTGCTTGTAGTAGTGATAGTAGCAGTAGTAATATTAGTCGTAGTAGCCTAATAGTAGTGCTTGTAGTAGTGGTAGTAGCGTTAGTAATATTAGTCGTAGTAGCCTAATAGTAGTGGTCGTAGTAGTGGTAGTAGCAGTAGTAATATTAGTCTTAGTAGCCTAATAGTAGTGGTAGTAGCAGTAGTAATATTAGTCTTAATAGCCTAATAGTAGTGCTTGTAGTAGTGGTATTAGCAGTAGTAATATTAGTCGTAGTATCCTAATAGTAGTGCTTGTAGTAGTGGTAGTAGCGTTAATAATATTAGTCGTAGTAGCCTAATAGCAGTGGTCGTAGTAGTGGTAGTAGCAGTAGTAATATTAGTCGTAGTAGCCTAATAGTAGTGGTAGTAGCAGTAGTAATATTAGTTGTAGTAGCTTAATAGTAGTGGTCGTAGCAGTAGTAATATTAGTCTTAGTAGCCTAATAGTAGTGCTTGTAGTAGTGGTAGTAGCAGTAGTAATAGTAGTAGCAGTAGCCTATTAGTAGTGGTAGTAGCAGTAGAAGTAGTAATAGTAGAAATAGAGTTTAAAAGCCAAGCAGAGGACTGAGAAGACTTCAAAACGAATAGTGTAGACATAATTATAAGTAATTATAGTTCATTATAAATTTCAGCGAAATTCGAAGTATATATTGAAGAATAAGTAGGAATAGGAGATGTAAAGTAGGAGGAGGAGGAGGAGAAAAAGAAATAAGAGAATGAGGAAACTAAGTACGAGGAGCAGGAAGCAGGTGTAAGAACAGAAGAATCGAAAGATACCTTTTTCTACTTGGTTATTTAGCGACGCTGTATCAACTATCAACTACTACGCTATTTGGCGTCGATGGGATTGGTGATAGCGAGATGAGGCCGAGGATTCACTATAGATTACCTGACATTCGACTTACGGTTGGGGAAAACTTCGGAAAGAAACCCAACCAGGCAATCAGCTCAAGCGGGGATCGAATCCGCACTCGAGCGCAACTCCGAATCGGCAGTCAAGCGCCTTAATCGACCGAGCTATGTCGGTGGCGTTGTGAAAGATAAAAAAACGCAATAGATGAAGAAGCGTCATTTGAAGAGCGTGATGTAAAATGTTGTCATATATTTCTTTTGGAAAGAAGTTCATCCCCAGCTGCAAACGACTGACTTCTGCCAGTTGCTTTGAGATTGAGACCGCCTTTCACCGGTGCTCAAGACATTTCACTGTTGGTTTGAGAAATAATTTTGTTAATTAAATGCTCTATCAGGCTAAACACTCAAAGTGAAGCTAATGAAAAATCTACAGATGGATTCACGCCAAGAGGACCTCCACCCCTTCGACTGACCCCTCGAACTTGAACGTAACAACAGCCAAAGCAATTGGGTAGAACAAGAAATTACAAGGCTCTGACAGACGGATTTGTTTAAACCGCGACATCATTTGTATCTTGTCAGCATAAAAGGAAGGGACCGCAATGACACGGAAGACAAGCAGTGCGATCGCCTGTATCCAGGGCCTGATGTACAATTTCAGAGGCCCAGAGCTTAATTTTCTTCATGAGACCCCTTCTTTTCATGCATGATAACTAGGCCTATTTTATTTCATTTAAATTCTGTCGTCTATCTCCGTTCACCATGTATTTATTTCACAGAGGTTTTTATTAATTCTCTATTTTGAGAAGAAGGATTAAAAATAAAGTGGTCCCGAAAGGTATCAGTCATTATGTGTGGCCACAAGACAGAACAGAGCTGAATGCATTGGTTGTAGTACCGGTACTATCCCTTGTTTCCTTTAGTGCAGTAATTCAGGAGTTTGAAAGGTATGTTCATTTTTTTTTATAAATTATGGCTTAGGCTTATACAAAAAAAAAAAATACCTTGGCTTTCCACAATTCAGTAACTGTGACGAATTGTTCTCTCTATGCCAAAATCTTCATTAGTCTGTGTTAAATCATTCTTAACTTTTTGAAACTGGAGATTTCTGTGGGTAAAGGAGTTACTGCTACTGTACTCCAACCACGGGAAAGTCTCAGGAGAATGAGACGCAGCGGGGTAATGCTGTCAATGAATGTTGATGTCATAAGATGTCATAAGGTCACACACGTGGGTACTCGTATCTCTATTGGCTAACACTCACAGCACAAACGATAACACTGATACACACATACTTATACTATCTTAGTTAAAAAATCAGATCACTGTTAATCTCCTGGTCTTTTAATCCCTCCATACAGGAAATAAGATATGCAGGAGAGCGCATGTTTTTTAAACTGACGTTATAACGGTAATATTATCTATCTACTTCGCTCCAATAGATGACGCAATAGAAAGCAGATTCCCTTCATGGTTAATCTCCTGGTTGGAGAATAGTAGTAACATATGAACGAACATACTTCTCAATGATCAGCGTTGCTTTTCCTGTTGTTGAATTTCAATAGCTGTCTGTTTTCTTTTAATGTCTCCTAACTGAAATTTACTTGGAAATCCCATTTTTAATTATGAATATTCCTATGAAAATACTTCAACACTACCACTACAGACCGATAATGGTCCTATACCAACAGAAATTAGATAAAGTGAAAAGAACACAAGCACTAGGCACTTGGTTTAACATTCAATACAATGAGAACTGACAATGTTGTTGACTTTGCTGAATTCATTATTAACACACACACACGCAAACACACCCCAACGATATTCTCAACACACAACTCAATTTCAAAACACATACACTCTTTGACTCTACATTACGAACGCACCCACACAGGAAACAAGAGGCGCCAAGACCAACAACGACCAGTTCCGAAGATGACCGAAAATAGGTCGTACCATGTTAACAAGGTACGTTAAAATTTAACACGAGAAAGTACTTATCATACATATTCCGAAGTGATACAGTGTTAAATGTTGTGTAATCAAGATGCATTATTAATTATCTAAAAAGGCCTACTGTTACAATTTGAATAAAATGTACATGGTAGTCAACTTTTGATGCGTTTTATAATAATTCATTACATAGTTACTTATTTCCTCAATTCTGATTTTCAGCTGGCAGAGTTATTGTCTATTTCATTTTGTATAATTCATTTAAATAAATACTTGTTCCTGGATTTTGAGGCCCCCAGAATCATGTGACCCTGAGCAGAGGCATCATAGGCTCCTGCCTAAATCAGGCCTTGCCTGTAGCTTTTGCAAAGAAGGCCTGAATTTTCCAATAGACTTCATAGACCAGGGCCTAGGACGGCAGTTCTCCCATTTAAATACCTAATTTGGAATTCTTCTATTTTTCCGGATACATAAAAACTTCATACAGCATTTAAAACATCATGAACAATATTTTTAAGAGATATGTCGGTCTGCTAGCAGTACGAACTCTTATCGCGTTGCGTTATTGAGAACTAACTAATTGTTGGCACAAGAATAATTTAAGCCATCGCACTGTACCTACTCTTGATAGTTGGTTGTGAGAATATTATTAAAATGTGTGAGTGTAAGTCAATGTTTCTTTAGTGATTTCTGACTTTCCAGTTACAAAGTCATTACGCTCATCTTGAGTGATCAAAGAGTAAGAAGACAGAAGAAAGATGAAAAACAGGAAGCACTGATGGAAAAGGTTAAACAAAATTAGTTCTTTTTTTTTGTATAGAATGAGGGAAGTATTGTTCAGAAGCACAGAATACGTTTTGTTAGTTCTACAGATGTTCCTAATGCATCTAATAACTCTGAAGCATCAGCATCACAGATTATCGCATGAGAAATTCAGTGGCGGATCACCTAATAAATCTGCAGTTGCAGTGGTGAACTTCGGTAAACTTGAAACAGAAATTAATGACAGTGTTAATAATAACTACGAGTATAATAGGTGTTAATGAACAATCAGAGTCTTGTGCCAAGTAAAGACCTAGCATTGCTGAAAATTTATGAAGAACTTTGTGATTACAGCTCATGCATTATGTCCAGACATTCCCCCACTCTTCCTACGGAGCTGCGCACGAGATCAGGTGAGTCTACTTACGAATTATAGGGGAATGGGTTAGCCCTTACCTTGAACTCGGTAGACACATGCCCGACCTTCCCTTCTACTCCTACCCTCGCCACAGAAACATTGTTCCCCTACTGCGCATCGCGAGTGTCTTGATAAAATTCTGTACGTACGGTAGTTGTCCATGGCGTCGATTAGAACTTGGAAATCGATTTCAGTAAATCTAAGAGGACATATAATATAATCCAAACACTCTTTGTTCGCGATTTGACTGCGGTAATTGATAATATAAGATATTGGCTGGTATACTCAGAATTCAAGGGCTATATTTTCTGCTTTCCATGTTTATTATTTGGTGATCTAAAAACTGAAATATAGCACATCCAAGAGCATACAGGTAGATTCACGAGAATTTACCGTTCCTTATCGAGCGTATTTCCGAAGACATTCTGAGCAAAAAATGTCATATAAACATGTGTCCTAATCTCAATATTTTCAGATTTACACTAATTTGAAGTTGTTTGTAAAATGCCATTATTCTTGAGTTTTAAGGGTAAAAGAATATTTCAGATAAAGAATAAACTGAATTCCATAGTTGCTTCGTGCAGATTTTTTTTTCGATTTTTAACTACAAATTACAATTTGTTACGCATTTATCACAACATTGTTACATCACGCCACTCTTGTAAAATTCTTTAAGACTGTACATTAGGATGCATAACTAAACTGTAGAAAATAAAGTTCCTAAAGTCCTATGATTTGTAACAATTTTTGTGATAAGACGTAAGAATGATGTAATTTTTAGTTAAAATTTAAAAAAATAAAATTTGTACAAGGTAATTAACAACACATTTTTAGCTCCAGAACACTAGCCAGTTAAAGAAGTAAAACTTCTGAATAAATCACTCTATTTGTAATATTTTTTACCCTTAAAACTAAAGAAAAAAGTATTTTACTAACAATTTCAAGTTAATGTAACTTTGAAAATATTGAGATTAGGACAAATATTTATATGACTTTTTTGCTCAGAATGTCTTCGAAAATAAGGTCCGTAAGTGACGGTAAATCCTCGTGAATCACCCTATATAATAACGTGGGTTCTGGAAAAACATAGTATCTTCCTAAAACCACGGTATATATGAATAACTAATTACTTCTATGAGTGATCATGTCCTTAAAGAAATTGTAAAAGCGATAAAACAAGCTAAGTATTTGCGTATTAGAGTTGAATCTACACCTTATATATCTCATGTAGACTAGCTTAAAATTATAATATGGTGCACGGTAAAAGGGCGTAAGTAAGAAATTGGTGGTTTTGAGTTATGATCCCCATATGAATACAAAAAATGTAGGTACTTCTTAAGATGGTATAAAAGACATATGTTCCATCCTCTTCCATAATGTTGTAGAGCGTCACATTTCCAGAGCATCATAATGTCAATGGTCCTCATTTCAAACTTTTGCTATACTGAAAACTTGAAGTTTATTACGTAGGCCTATGCCCTTTTAACCGCGCACCATAGAATTATAACACGACATTTGAATACTAACGTCTCTCCAGTTGAACGTTTCTGTGGCTTCTTATCAAATGTGGAAGAAATCAGAAGATATTGTAAATGCAATGTTGTGTATTTCGAAGATATACAATATAGATAGTTCAAATTGTAGTGGCCAGTCGTATGACAACGCTTCAAATATGACTGGAATGTAGCCGGGAGTACAGGCAAGAATAAAACAACTGCCTTCTCAAGCTGACTACGTTCTATATGCTGCGCATTCTATTAATCTTGTGGGTTCAGGTGTGCTGTATCTTCTTTTGTACTGTTATAAGAACTCCAACTTTTTTACGGTTTCTACGAGATGGAAAATTCTTAGTCAAAACTACAAGCTAAAACTGCAAAGTTTGAACAAAACGCGATGGTCTGCTCATCATTATTAGTGTTACACTTTGCAAGATGATTGGCAAGGGGTAATTCAATCTTTAGAATTAATTTCTAACGACGAAATGCAAAAGCGCCAAACACGAAACGAGACCACAATGTCAACTAATGCCTGGTGGTGGCGTCATGGAAGGGGCAGTATTTAATACTGAATGAGATCATTTTAGAATCAGTACATTTCATGTAATCCTGGACTTTTTGTGTGCCTCTCTCAAGAACTCAGTGGTCGCTATAAGAACATCATGAAAAATTTGGTTTCTTAGAAAGTCGGGAGATTTCAGAAAGAACTACAGTTTCAGCATCAGCAGAGAATCTTATGTCGATTTATAAAGATGATCTTGTCTCCACTTTGCACGATGAATGCATATGAAATCTCACCTGCAAATTTTAATGGCGGACGTCGATAAGGATGCAAATTTGTCATATCTATGTTAGCTTCTTCGTAAAGAATGTATTATGGAAGTGTATCCAAACATAGCATTAAGTACACCGGCCATTAGCTGGTCAGGGGAACGTTCTTTCTTAAGTTTGAGGCATGTAAAGACTTACCTGAGGTCATCGATGATAGAGGAGCGAATTTTGGCTTTGGAACTCCTCAATATTCAAAGAATGTTGATGCAGAATATGGAATTTGATGACCTGATAGATGGCTTTCCTCAATGTAAAGCAAGGAGGAAGGTCTTCCCATAAAAACGAGGTAAGTTAATAAATTGTATCATTTATGTCTTGTCGTTTTGCTACATTTTGCAGGTCTTGTTCCTCTCATTTAATTAATAGCCTACTGCACGACGTTATTAATGAGTTTCTTTTATATTTGAAATACGCGATGAGAGTGGCAGGGCCTGTTTGGCCTAGGGGCAGCAAAGAGATAAATCCGGCCCTGCTACAAAGTAAGGCGCTTTTCCTTTTCTGTTTTAAAAGCTACAGAGGAAGTATCGTGTAGCTAAAGAGTATATACCGGTACTTCAAAAATGCACGTTTATATCTTCATCGGGATATTGTAAATATTGACCAGAATATTGTACGAAATGTAAATATAAAAATTGGAAATTTATCCTTTGAAAAGGTGGAAAAGTTCAAATATCTTGGAGCAACGGCAACAAATATAAATGATACTCGGGAGGAAATTAAACACAGAATAAATATGCGAAATGCCTGTTATTATTCCATTGAGAAGCTTTTGGTATCCAGTCTGCTCTAAAAAACCTGAAAGTTAGAATTTATAAAGCAGTTATAGGCCTATTACCGGTTGTTCTCTGTGGTTCTGAAACTAGGACTCTCACTTTGAGAGAGGAATATAGGTTAAGGGTGTTTGAGAATAAGGTGCTTAGGAAAATATTTGGGGCTAAGAGGGATGAAGTTACAGGAGAATGGAGAATGTTGCACAACGTAGAACTGCATGCATTGTATTCTTCACCTGACATATTAAGAATATTAAATCCAGACGTTTGAGATGGGCAGGGCATGTAGTAAGTATGGGCGAATCCAGAAATGCATATAGAGTGTTAGTTGGAAGGCCGGAGGGAAAAAGACCTTTGGGGAGGCCGAGACGTAGATGGGGAGATAATATAAAAATGGATTCGAGGGAGATGGGATATGATGGTAGAGACTGGATCAAAGTTGCTCAGGATAGGGACCGATGGCGGGCTTACGTGAAGGCAGCACTGAACCTTCGGGTTCCTTAAAAGCCATAAGTAATTAATATTTATGCTGAACGTTTACATGTAAGAATTTCTATTGGGAGGGTGACTGACGCATTTGTAACTCTATTAACAAATTATGTACCTGAAGTACACAAGTATCGAATATGGATAATTATACTTATCATGTATTCAGTGTTAACATGACCGCTGAGCACTGACGTCGTCGCTATTGTCGTTGTACACAAGACATCGTATGCGATTACGCAGAGCATGGCATTGAGGGGATCAAAGCATTCGTGGAGGAGATGTCGCATTCTGATAGCGGAATTAACACCAGTGAATTTACAACGGCCGGGTAGCACAGTACCCATATAATGTAATATAAAATTAATAATAACAATAATAATAATAATAATAATAATAATAATAATAATAATAATAGAAAGAACAACAACAATAATAACAATACAATGTAGCATATGTGAATATGTGGTAACGTATTAGATAATTGTTATGCCAAATAGCCAAAGATACCGGGTTCTATTCCCGATGAGATCACAGATTTATCTGATTGACCTAATCCTTCTAGCAGCATTGTATCCCTGGGGTTCACTAAGCCTCTAAAAGAAAAGAGTACCAGGCAGCTTTCCTTCGAGATATAGCCGGTAAGTACGTAGGATTAGCATCCCTACTGCTGCTAATAGTAAGTGTCTGCAAAGGTTATAGCCTTAAGCTCCAAATACACTGTGGACCTCCATGGCCTGTAATAGGTATAACGTTTAATGTGGTATATAGTAATGAGACATGGAAAGTGAAGAAAAGGTCTAAAAATATCACGATTATTTCTATAAACAAGCTGCCAAGAAACCAAAAGTGTAGGAAATAAATAAGTGAGGAGGCCGACTATGGATATATATATATATATATATATATATATATATAGGTAGCATAAGAGAGAAGGAAATAGAAGACTAGGATGACCTGATGAGAAACGATAAAAAATAAAATAAAGGAAAGAAATGAGCCCGAAATGTGTGGGATTAGAAAGCGAAAAACATGAAACGCTTAAAAAAAAAAAATTAAGGGACTATCAATCAAATATGTTTGATATTTTTTGTAGAAAACTGTACGTGCCATTTAAATGTTTTTAATAGGTTATTTTACGACGCTTTGTCAACATCTTAGGTTATTTAGCGTCTGAATGAGATGAAGGTGATAATGCTGGTGAAATGAGTCCGAGGTTCAGCACCGAAAGTTACCCAGCATTTGCTCATATTGAGTTGAGAGAAAACCCCGGAAAAAACCTCAACCAGATGACTTGCCCCAACCGGGAATCGAACGCGAGCCACCTGGTTTCGCAGCCAGACGCGCTAACCGTTACTCCACAGGTGTGGACTCATTTAAATGGTATTCATAGCATTAAACAATTAGGCATATTTACATTATGATTACTATTACGAAACACAAATGACAATTAATGTTTAAATAAAATTAGGGCTTCTTTAATACTTTCATAAAATAAAAAAAATACGCTTTCCTTGAATCAAAACTATAATTGGAAAAGGAATACAGGACTTTTAGAAAGTTGAAACTGTCATTGTTACTTCAGAATAGTCTATAGAAAATAGGCCTAGTGGATTCCGGAATTTCCTTCCAGTCTTTGTTTAAACATGGTAAATTAGTTACATGTTTGTGCAACAGATGATGAATATTTGTGGAACAGGTAACGTTAAGTCAAAGGAACCCGAAGTATTTAACCATGTCACTGCTGTAAAATACAGCAATGTGGTGGTGTCGTCAAAGAAATGGATTTTCCTAGTTGCACCTAACACCAAAGAAATTACAGGATTTACTAAAGAACAGACTTTAATATCTTGAACAGTGGTGCAAAATGTTGCATAAATATTGCTGCATTCGCCTTGAATTAAAAAATGTAACATACTTTATTTTTACTAGAATTTAACCCGGACAGTCCGGGATTCCAAATATTTGTCCGAATTCCGAAATAATGAGTAGTAGCAGTAGTAGTAGTAGTAGTAGTAGTAGTAGTAGTAGTAGTAGTAGTAGTAGTAGTAGTAGGGTTTAAAAAGGACGCGTCAGCTACTATGGCTATTTGCGCCCTTATCTAAAATTTCTCATAAAACAAAGACATAAATAAAATAACAATCAGATTGCTAAAGAAACTAAAAAACGTTGTCACGGTAAAACGAGGCACACAAATGCAGTATATACAAGGTGATTTGTACAGAATCATAAAAGTGTGCAATTCTAGGACCCTAGGTGACATTCATGACCAACAAATAAAATAATAATAATAATAATAATAATAATAATAATAATAATAATAATAAAACTAAGGCCACCGAAGGTAAGTTGTGTATCACATTTCAAGAACTATAAAATGTTATAAAATATTCGGATATATAAAGTCCGAAATGCCGAAATAATGAAATGCCAGATGCCTGAATCTTCGGTATTATCGAAGCATTTACACTTCTTGTCAATTATACAGAGGGGTTAAAAGTCTCTTTCCCCAAATATTCCTTACAATTAATTACATTCAATTTACATTTGACTACACATTACAGATTTTGTTCAAAATGAAAGATGTTTCTTGATACACAATTCACAACGTTTACACACTGATTTACAGATGGCAGAACATAACTCACAATTTTCATAGATTTTCACGAATGACTGTTCAATCATCTGTCGCAACTGATGCAGATCCTGCAGTTTCTGAGCAAAAACATCATTTTTCAGGATAACTCATAGCGAAAAATCACATGGCGTCAGGTCGCATGATCTGGATGGCCATTCTGTTGTGCCACGATGGCCAATCTATTCATGGAATTGTTGGTTCAAGAAGTCCCTCACTCCTACACCAAAATGAGGTGCTGCTCCATCTTGTTGCCATATTAACTGCATTTCGACAAAACGAGAGTTGTTTTCAAGTACTTCTAACATCTGAAGATACCGTTCGCTGGTAACCGTTCCTTCTAAAAGGAATGGTCCTATGACACCTCAACCATTTTTTATGTGGCAACAATAGTGTCAACGTTTGTGCTACCGAATTCTCATTTCGCTGCATTGGCGTTTTGAAAATATAAACTCATTGTAAAGCCAATTATTCTCAAAGCTATTTACATTTTATGACCGTTTGCTCTCCAAAGCACAAATAATAATAATAATAATAATAATAATAATAATAATAATAATAATAATAATAATAATAATAATAATAACACTATCATATTTTATAATGGACAAAGGAATATAGATTGCATTGTTAGAACAAAAAAAAGTATGAAGGTTATAGTTATATACAAATAGAGCTATAGGCTATATTTTTATTTGCGTGTTCTATTACGCAAGAGAAACGAACAGATATAACTTTATACTTAATAATAAAAAGGAGAAGATTACTGCACCTATTATTTAACCTATGGTATTACAAAGATTCTAATTCTGTAAAGTATTTCAATCAGAACTCAATATTTTGGTGTCTGATGTTACAGAAGGTTAAGTCTTTCCCAAAATCCCATTTCTTGGCCTTAGTAATTCCATCCTGACAGTGGTGTCCGGGACTCGAAAATGATAAAGGTGGCTATCCTAATTTTTGCTTTTGTCATTTTACAGATTACAATAAATCTGGCTACTAGCGTGGTTTAGAAGTGATAGGATCTGCATAAGTTTACGGCACATTAGAATAATTAAAAAAAATATACTTTGGACACATTGCACAAAGGACGTGTAGGAATCACGCAAGGTCACATGCTCTTTACCTTCTCATGTGGTTGATCCATAAGGGGAGGGAACACGTTGCAATGTGTTTACATTCTCCAACTACACCTTGCCGCGACTGTACTGGTTCAACAAATATGACTCCACGTCTCGTTGAAGGTTTCTTGGAGCAGTTATGCCATCACGTCGAACTTCTGATTTGTATAGAGTCTGAACTTGTTGCTGTTTAACCCTCGGCAAGCTGGCGAGGTCCATTTTGTACCCATACTCACTTAGCGTGTGCATTTCAGGCCAGCTTGTGGAGAGTTTAAGTACCTCTATGGCAGTGAATATTGGAGGGTGAAGACTGTATTTGTTATTCGAATGTGTTTAGACGGTGCTTCAGAAAAAAGATCTACAAAAGCGTTTGGCACTTCGTTTGGTTGCAAGCATAATCAATCAATCAATAAACTACTATATCTTTCGTTGGAGCAAAGGCCCCAACAGATGTTCTTCACCTTCCTATATTTTTGACTAGCAAGTTTAGTTTTGCCCAGAATTTCCTAGCCTCTCGCATCTCCTCTTCTACGCATCTCCTCCAAGTCCTTCGAGATGTGCCTCTGCGACAACTTTCTTTCGGATTCCACCTCAAGACTTCTTTCTCCACTATGATCTCTTTCTTCAGGCTACATCCTATCCAATTCCATTTTTGCGCTTTATTTGTAGAACTACAGTCGCTCTTGTTTTTTGTAGAAAGTCTTTATTGTAGATGGTCTCCTAACAATAAATTTGGAGAATTCGCAGCCATATAACAGGACCGCTTTGCGGAAAATGTTAAGTTTGATTCTGACTGAAATATCTCGTGCTTTCCATAACGGGTACAGGTAAACAAATGGAGCTTTCCTTATACGACTTATATTCGCCGGTTCCGCCATCCACTGGTAAGACGGTGCCCATCCGAAGAAAACAGCCATTGCTTTTGCTAATGACAGCGGAAACCTAAGATCTCTGAGAAAATAAGTCCTGATGTCTCTTTTTCCACTATAGTACAATCTTCACGGGAGTAATGGAGAAACGATAGAGAGAATGACAAGGAAAATCAAATTTATCTGATAAAATGTCCTGAAGACGTTCTGTCCACCACAGTTCCTTTAGGATCTATCAGACATCGAACTGCAGATCCCATTGGAGAGAAGTTGTTTACTGACTGATCTACGACCAGACTATACTAAATGTCTCTCGAGACATTATTGCGTAACGTCCAATGAACACACAGATCTCCTTTGATCGACGAAGAGATAAAGTGAAGTTCGGCACAGGTTCAAAATCTAAAACGTGAACGTCGATGATGAAATTTGTGTAAGAATAAAACCGAACTGTGGGACAAGGTCGTGCGGGAAAACAATGCAGCACCAGATCTTGGATTGGGAATCTTGGTCCCGGACCTGGCGTCTGACAAATAAGATGTCAGAGGAGGTCTTGATCTTCTGGCCGAGGCACAAGTGGTACGATTTGTAACCAGCAGGTGTAAACATCCATAAAAAAAATCTTACAGATGAAGATAAAGCGCGCGTCTCCAAACACAAAGGATTCTATGGGAGTGCTGATTGTAACAGAAGTGAAAGATGTGTTAAGTAAGCTCTTTAACGTTTTGGAATGATTTCAGACTTCAAATAACTAACCTAATCTTCACTTACTTAACGTGATATGTAGTATTTCTTACTTCACAAAGTTACATTGATCGAGGAAATGTCAGTGCTCCAAATGCTGCAAATTATTTTCAACTTCAAAATATTGAGAATACTTGAACTTAAAAGCAAGTAAGTTACAACTGCAAATGAAGACTGAGATCAATAACCAGTGAAGTCCATTTACACAAGTTTCGAGATAAATACAAACAACTTTTTTTTATTTCTTACCTAATCATTATTTTTGCACGTAATATTTCTGGTTGTTTTAGAGATAAAGACAATGTAGTATACCAACTTTTAAAGTCGTAACACTTGTGGAAATATCCAAAATTTAATTTCAAATTTGCAAAAAATGAAAGGCCAGAAGTGGACTTGAATGGTTATTGATCTCACCGCTTCAAATCTCTCACATGAGATCATTCCCAAGTAATTGTAATTATTTGCATTATTGATGTATAAATGACTGCGTTACAACTTTAATTTATTAATATGGATTGATGCCCTGGCCAATAAATTGCTACTTCTGTGTTTAGTTTTTTTTTAGATGAACTGTAATAGTATAGTTTGTGATGCCTTAATGTTCAACCGCGTAACAGCTGTAATTTCAGCTTTAAGTAAGTGATTTTCAGACCAGATAACATGTATAACAGATTGGTCATCCCCATGTTAAGAGAGGTAACATGTGGAAGAGAACAACCATCAGGATCTTCACTGTCGATTGATAACGACCTCTAGATAGAAGTACAGTTGCTCTATGCAGTACGAATGAGAGTTATAACGTGACTTTTTTGCAATAATGGCAGCATAGTGAAACTGATCAAAGTTGTTATCTTCAAAGCCCATAAGGCTGATCTATCTGGTTATATGTGATCTAGGCTTTCAGTTATATAGTTATTTAAAATGAATTTATCTCCAAGTGATTGAGAATGGAAGGTCACGAGCTGGAAAAGTGAAATTGTAATAAAATTCATACCACATGATAGGATTTTAAGAGTAAATTGCAACCTGCCAAGCATTAGGAGAAGATGGACAGTTATAGAAAATTAATTTTTGAAACGGTGCTGTTGTAATGTTTCTGGACTACTTAGGACTATGTGTTTACAATTAGTAGTAGTAGTAGTAGTAGTAGTAGTAGTAGTAGTAGTATTTATTCCATATTTATAAACCCTATTTTACATATAGTATATTAGGATTATATTTTAAACTAATCATAACAAATTGAAACTTACAGACTACCATACAATAAATATACACTTGTAAGAGTGTAACATATATAAATTAATTAGATTAATGTCTTGAAATTACAGTCGAAAAACATAGAGAATTTAACATGAATAGCATGTTTACAATTAAGACGCTTAATATACATACAATATGATTTAAAATTACCGTTTAGACGCTGTTATTCTACTTAAGTCTGATAAAAAAATTGATACGGAAATAACTAACAATTATAGAGGCAAAGCATTCTAAATACGTTTTACAAAATATATGCATCAATAATAAAACACAGCCTCAACACAATAACAAAGAATATAATCTGAGAAACCCAAAATGGTTTTCGAAAAGGTAGACCTGTGCAGAATGCATATTTACTACCTACCAATTCATTGAAAAACATCGAGAATATAATGTACCAACATTCATAGCATTTATAGATTTTGAAAAAGCTTTTGATAGGACCAACAGAAAAAAATTTGAATATAATAAAAGAGAAAGATATATCACAACATTAATTATTAGCAATAATAAACAGTCTTTATATAGACAATAAAACATAGTAGAAACTGGATCGAAGAATAGCAACAATAAAACAGTAACAATAAACGAAAGAGTCGGACCGACGATTTTGAATTTACTGCCTATATGGACGATGTCGTGAGAAAATGGTATATAAAGTTATAAACGCACTTTAAAATTATAAATATGTTTTCAGTTACAATTTTATTTGCACACGACTAGGTTCCGAACTATAGCTCTGAAGATAATTTACAAAAAGCCTTATATACAAAGGTAAACAACACAAGTAAAGATTATAATTTCAACACTTCCGTCACGAAAACTAAAAGTCTTAGTATTCAAGGGATCGCAAACATTAAGAGCAAAGATAATTTTAGAAGGAAAAGACTAGAACAGGTTAACTGTTTTAACTATCTGGAATGTAATGTTTCATACTTCAGAAATGACATTACAAACAAAATCAATAGATTCAATTACATATGCGGTACAATAAAAATATACCTTAAGAATGCTCGGAAAGAAACAAAGTTACATATTACAAAGTATTGGCATTTACCATAGTAATATACGGCGGAAAATTTTGGATAATAAACAAAAATGAAGAAAGAAAGATCGAAGCTGCAGAAATCAGATTTTTAAGGAGTTTCGCCGGATATACTCTGCTAGACAAGAAGGGAAATGAAGATATCGGAAGGGAGCTCGACATCTTTAACTTAATAGAAAAAATACACCAATGTAAGAATAATTGAAAAGAACATGTACTGTAGAACGAATGGAGAACTACCGCATCCCAAAATTAGTAATGAGCTATGAAGTGAAAGGCATAAGAAATATTGGCAGACCGAGGAAAAGATGAACAGAACAGTTATAATACATGAGCTCGGAACAGGCCTAATGTTTTTAAGAGACATTTTTGGTCCGACAAGTTAAATGTATAATAATTGAATGTAAATCCTTTAAATAACTGTCACAATTTATTAGGGATAATGGTTATAAAATAAAATCAGGGCGCCTGAGAGATAACATATATATCGAGTTATATGAACGTAAAACATAAGGTGTGTAAAAGTATAATATGACCTTACAAAGTATATAAAGATACAGTAGCTATGGATACTGATAAAAACGATAGCATATAACAAACATCTCAAACACAGAGTTGCAACAAAAACAAACTGTTAGGATGTGCTATTATTTACAAATTAAAATTCAGTGTATTGAATGTAACTTATGAAAAGTCGTACAAAGTCATTAAGTTAAAACTGATAAATAGCATATGTTGAAATAGAAAGCTTTAAAAGTTACAATATTTGATGTACAGTACAGCGTCTCGTTTAGGCACAATGAAAACGTAAACAAAGTGCAGATAACGTGTGGAAGGAGGACGAGCCGTACGATAAACACGAGAGATGCACAAGGTTTTAGTTACATTTATGGCGGAGCATTAATTGATATTATATTTTCCAAAAACACACAAAACAAAAGAACACAAATTGCATAACGTTATCATATACACATTTTAAGAGACAAGCAATTGTACCGTTGAAATAATTCAATATAACAAATCAAATTTTGCTACTGATATTTATTTATTTATTTATTTATTTATTTATTTATTTATTTATTTATTTATTTATTTATTTATTTATTTATTTATTTTTGTTTTTTTATTTTTTTATTTTTTCATTTTTTCATTTATTCATTCATTCATTCAATCATTTATTTATTTATTTATTTATTTATTTATTTATTTATTTATTTATTTATTCCTATAACAGGGCAAAGCCCCAATTACAATAGACAGTACAGATATTACTTTAAAAAAAACATAGAATTGCATATAACATGAAAAAAAAGTTGAAACAGATACAAGTGTAAAAACAAATTAAAATGGAAAATGAGAAAAGGAAAGAAAAAAAAGAAATGTTGCTTCCAAGCAGCATTTTTTACGGTCATAAATTTCATTTTCTGTATGAATAACATAATACCTCCGTCTTCTGTCAACGAATTAACAAAACTACAGTATATTGGTATACTTGAATAAATTGAACTTTGAAAAGGGATCACGATATTTAGTAAATAGTGTTGACACTTACTTACTTACTTACTTACAAATGGCGTTTAAGGAACCCGCAGGTTCAATGCCGCCCTCACATAAGACCGCCATCGATCTCTATCTTGCGCAAGTTTAATCCAGTCTCTTTCATCATATCCCACCTCCCTCAAATACATTTTAATATTATCCTCCCATCTACGTCTCGGCCTCCTCAAACGTTTTTTTTAAACCACTACGCTTTACTTTATTACAAACCAATATGCTTTCTGTTATTAAAAACCACTACGTTTTATTTTATTAAATGTCATTATGATTTATTTTATTAAATAACCACTATGCCTTATTTTATTAAAACCCATTACGCTTTATTTTATTAAAAATAAATTACGATTTATCCCATTAAAAATAAATTCGCTTTATTTTATTAAAACCCATTGCGCTTTATTTTATTAAAAAACATTACGCTTTATTTTATTAAGAACCATTACGCTTTATCTTATTAAAAATAAATTCGCTTTATTTTATTAAAACCCATTGCGCTTTATTTTATTAAAACCCTTTACGCTTTATCTTATTAAAAATAAATTCGCTTTATTTTATTAAAACCCATTGCGCTTTGTTTTATTAAAAACCATTATGCTTTATCTTATTAAAAATAAATCCGCTTTATTTTATTAAAACCCATTACGCTTTATTTGATTAAAACCCATTACGCTTTATCATATTAAAAATAAATTCGCTTTATTTTATTAAAACCCATCGCGCTTTGTTTTATTAAAAACCATTACGCTTTATCTTATTAAAAATAAATTCGCTTTATTTTATTAAAACCCATTGCGCTTTATTTTATTAAAACCCATTACGCTTTATCTTATTAAAAATAAATTACGATTTATTTTATTAAAACCCATTGCGCTTTATTTTATTAAAACCCATTACGCTTTATTTTATTAAAAACTATTACGTTTTACCTTATTAAAAATAAATTCGCTTTATTTTATTAAAACCCATTGCGCTTTATTTTATTAAAACCCGTTACGATTTACTTTATTGAAAACCATTACGCTTTATTTTATTAAAAATATATTCGCTTTATTTTATTAAAACCCATTGCGCTTTATTTTATTAAAAACGATCACGCTTTATTTTATTAAAACCCATTACGCTTTATTTTATTAAAAACCATCACCCTTTATTTTATTAAAACCCATTACGCTTTATTTTATTAAAAACCATTACGCTTTACCTTATTAAAAATAAATTCGCTTTATTTTATTGAAAAAAATTCGCTTTATTTTATTAAAACCCATTATGCTTTATTTTATTAAAAATCATTACGCTTTATCTTATTAAAAATAAATTCCCTTTATTTTATTAAAACCCATTGCACTTTATTTTATTAAAAACCATCACGCTTTATTTTATTAAAACCCATTACGCTTTATTTTATTAAAAACCATTACGCTTTATTTTATTAAAACCCATTACGCTTTATTTTATTAAAAACCATTACGCTTTATCTTATTAAAAATAAATTCGCTTTATTTTATTAAAACCCATTGCGCTTTATTTTATTAAAACCCATTACGCTTTATTTTATTAAAATCCATTACGCGTTATCTTATTAAAAATAAATTCGCTTTATTTTATTAAAACCCATTGCGCTTTATTTTATTAAAACCATTACGCTTTATTTTATTAAAACCCATTACGCTTTATTTTATTAAAAACCATAACGCTTTATCTTATTAAAACCCATTACGCTTTATTTTATTAAAAACCATTACGCTTTATCTTATTAAAAATAAATTCGCTTTATTTTATTAAAACCCATTGCGCTTTATTTTATTAAAACCCATTACGCTTTATTTTATTAAAATCCATTACGCGTTATCTTATTAAAAATAAATTCGCTTTATTTTATTAAAACCCATTGCGCTTTATTTTATTAAAACCATTACGCTTTATTTTATTAAAACCCATTACGCTTTATTTTATTAAAAACCATAACGCTTTATCTTATTAAAAATAAATTCGCTTTATTTTATTAAAACCTATTGCGCTTTATTTTATTAAAACCCATTACGCTTTATTTTATTAAAATCCATTACGCGTTATCTTATTAAAAATAAATTCGCTTTATTTTATTAAAACCCATTGCGCTTTATTTTATTAAAACCATTACGCTTTATTTTATTAAAAACCATTACGTTTTATCTTATTAAAAATAAATTCGCTTTAATTTACTAAAACCCATTGCGCTTTATTTTATTAATAACCATCACGCTTTATTTTATTAAAAACCATTACGCTTTATCTTATTAAAAATAAATTCGCTTTATTTTATTAAAACCCATTGCGCTTTATTTTATTAAAACCCTTTACGCTTTATCTTATTAAAAATAAATTCGCTTTATTTTATTAAAACCCATTGCGCTTTGTTTTATTAAAAACCATTACGCTTTATCTTATTAAAAATAAATCCGCTTTACTTTATTAAAACCCATTACGCTTTATTTGATTAAAACCCATTACGCTTTATCATATTAAAAATAAATTCGCTTTATTTTATTAAAGCCCATCGCGCTTTGTTTTATTAAAAACCATTACGCTTTATCGTATTAAAAATAAATTCGCTTTATTTTATTAAAATCCATTGCGCTTTATTTTATTAAAACCCATTACGCTTTATCTTATTAAAAATAAATTACGATTTATTTTATTAAAACCCATTGCGCTTTATTTTATTAAAACCCATTACGCTTTATTTTATTAAAAACTATTACGCTTTACCTTATTAAAAATAAATTCGCTTTATTTTATTAAAACCCATTGCGCTTTATTTTATTAAAACCCGTTACGATTTACTTTATTGAAAACCATTACGCTATATTTTATTAAAAACCATTACGCTTTATCTTATTAAAAATATATTCGCTTTATTTTATTGAAACCCATTGCGCTTTATTTTATTAAAAACCATCACGCTTTATTTTATTAAAACCCCTTACGCTTTATTTTATTAAAAACCATCACGCTTTATTTTATTAAAAACCATTACGCTTTATTTTATTAAAAACCATTACGCTTTATTTTATTAAAAACAATTACGCTTTACCTTATTAAAAATAAATTCGCTTTATTTTATTTAAAAAAATTCGCTTTATTTTATTAAAACCCATTGCGCTTTATTTTATTAAAAGTCATCACGCTTTATTTTATTAAAACCCATTACGCTTTATTTGATTAAAAATCATTACGCTTTATCTTATTAAAAATAAATTCCCTTTATTTTATTAAAACCCATTGCGCTTTATTTTATAAAAAACCATCACGCTTTATTTTATTAAAACCCATTACGCTTTATTTTATTAAAAACCATTACGCTTTATTTTATTAAAACCCGTTACGCTTTATTTTATTAAAAACCATTACGCGTTATCTTAATAAAAATAAATTCGCTTTATTTTATTAAAACCCATTGCGCTTTATTTTATTAAAACCATTACGTTTTATTTTATTAAAACCCATTACGCTTTATTTTATTAAAACCCATTACGCTTTATCTTATTAAAAATAAATTCGCTTTATTTTATTAAAACCCATTGCGCTTTATTTTATTAAAACCCATTACGCTTTATTTTATTAAAATCCATTACCCGTTATCTTATTAAAAATAAATTCGCTTTATTTTATTAAAACCCATTGCGCTTTATTTTATTAAAACCATTACGCTTTATTTTATTAAAACCCACTACGCTTTATTTTATTAAAAACCATTACGCTTTTTCTTATTAAAAATAAATTCGCTTTAATTTACTAAAACCCATTGCGCTTTATTTTATTGAAAACCATCACGCTTTATTTTATTAAAACCCATTACGCTTTATTTTATTAAAAACCATCACGCTTTATTTTATTAAAAACCATCATGCTTTATTATATTAAAAACCATTACGCTTTATCTCATTAAAAGTAAATTCGCTTTATTTTATTAAAACCCATTGCGCTTTATTTTATTAAACACCATCACGCTTTATTTTATTAAAAACCATTACGCTTTATTTTATTTTGTACAGTATTAAATCGCATCCTTTTGTGCCTTATACAGAATGTTTTCTACTTCTTTACGTTAACAGTTTATCAGAATTATCAGCTATCAAGAGTCAGTTATGGTATTGAATTGGAAATAATGTGACGTGGAAGTAAAGTCCTTTATAAATGAGGGACTGCAGCTTCTGTCACGTTCCATTCTATTTCTCTACAGCACTCCCTCCCGATTTTAAACTGCAGCATTATTCTACTACGAACACCACATTTTTCTGAAGCAATCTTCCCGTTGTTCGAGGGAATGTGCAACAACCGCTGTTAAATAACGAATAAGTCGAGTAGGATCTGTTGAGGGAACCAAATGACAGGATATAAGAAATTAAACAGAAGCTCAACTTTCGTACAACTTGCAAATAACTACATACACAAACAAACCGCCGTTTATTCAGTATAAACATGGATAGTAAAGAAAGGATGTCATTATTCAATTCGGTAACTAGAAACAGGAACAAACAAACCTACTTTCCTTCAACATGTTAACCTCAAAATACACACATAATCATCACATTTAGGAGTGGGCATGATGTTAACGTGTCAAATTTCATTTCTTTGATCGCAGTAATTACCAAACTGTGGCCTGCGACCCAAGGACGATCCGAGTTAACCGTCACGTGGTACAAAAAGTTTTTATGAATAAAAGTAATTTTCAGAATATAATTTAATGAGAAGACGATTTTATAATGCTCCTGTACAAATAATGTATGTTTAACAGTTAATTTCTTACGTTCACTTTCCACTTATTTTTTTCCTCATTTTCCCTCGTTTTTATTCAATACTTTTCCCTCTTCATTTCTTTCCTTTTTCTTCACTCCTTTGTTTCTTCGCTTGTTCGTTATTTCTTTCTCTCTGTACGTTTCCTTTTCTATCCTTCACTGCCTTTCTTTCTTCATCTCTGTTTTGTTTCCTTCTTTTTCTCTCCCTCTTTTCATCAAGTTTCTTTTCTTTTTTATCTGCCTCTTTTGATATCTTGTCTGCATGTCTATTTCTTTTTCTTTCTTTTCTCCCACCTTTTCTATTTATTCTCCATTATTTTTATTTCTCTTTCTTTTCCTTTTCAATCTCTTTCCGTCCTCTTCTTCTACTTTGTAAATTATTATCTATATGTACTGTGTTAGCCATACTTCAGTCTGGGATATTATACTAACACTGCACAGTAACGATTAACATAATGTGATGTTGAAAGAACATTTTCTTGTTTGAGTGACATTTGGGACAGATTTATATTTGACAATTTACGAATGTACACAGTTATACATTGCAACATAATTAGTGACTCTTAAAGTACATCATTCATTTTTATTTAAAATGTATAATTTTCTATAAAGACGAGAATGAGGTAAGTCGCTTTCCTATTTGTATTATACTCCATTTATTATTTTAGTCACTTGGCTATTACGAGCAATGTTTTTATTCAAGCATACCAGTGCTCAGTACAAGTCCCTCTACCACCCTGGGTTGATGTAAACAACGCGACCTGTATAATACGTGACATAGTTAACTTCAGAGTTTTGGTGTCCGAACTTCCATCCGAACAACTTATGTATGCAATATTATGTTTAGTCAACAGTCTGAAAACTGGTTGAAACCTCAAATATACGTACGTACAGTACATATATACATACGTACGTACAGTACATATATATATATACATACGTACAGTATATATATATATATATATATATATATATATATATATATATATATATATATATACATACGTACAGTACATATACAGGGTGTTAAAAAGTATCCAATATTTTAGGAGGTGATAGTATGCATCAAAACAAGAAAAAAATGTCTAATAAAAATGGGTCCTACGACACATACTTTCTGAGATCTGAACACTTGTTCATAGGAGGTGCTCAATGTGACGTCCATTCATGGCAATGCATTCTATGCCCTGCAATACAGCAGACTACCAGATAACCATAACATAGTTCACACCCCTGGCATGGAATAATGATACGTCGCAAGGAATACTGAAAACAAAAGTCTGGTTGTGGATATGAGCGGGGTTCAGCAGAGATGGTGTGAATTTTGGTAATCAGCACGTGTAGGCTGATGAAAATCCCCATGCAGTTGAAGAAACAAGGCATTAGCACCGATTCTCAATAAACGTATGGACAGGCGTTCTTGGCAATAGATTAAGGGCCATACGTGCTACCACAGAGATTAAATGGGGCTCGTTATGAGGACTTTCTTATTAACGTATTGCCTACCTTGCTGGAGTATGTGCCATGTCAGCAAAGACTACAGATGTGATTCATTCATGATGGCACACCAGCACATTTTTTCCGCAATGAGCGTGAACACCTGACGCTAACATTTCAGGACCGCTGGATTGATTGGAAATGCCCCACACCTTGGCCTGCTCGTTCCCCAAACCTAAATCCCCTAGACTTTTAGTTATCAAGAACAACTAGGTCAATTTCAAAGAGTGCGTGATTCCTTACGCAGAAGGGCAGAGGAATGCACTGCCATGAATGGACGTCACATTGATCACCTCCTATGAACAAGTGTACAGATCTCAGAAAGTATGTGTTGTAGGATACATGTTTATTAGATATTATTTTCTTGTTTTGATGCATACTAATACCTCCTAAAATATTGGATACTTTTTAACACCCTGTATAATAAGTTACATACGTACGTACAGTATACTCTATTTTTTTCATGGAGTGCAGTTTCATAGAAAGGACTTTGCCGACAAACCTTCTACTGCCCCCTACTAATTGGTTGTCATAAATAAATGTCTTCCTTACTGTGACGGAAAACTTGTCTTCTCTTGTTAGTAACCAATCACAACCTTTGTTCAGAAGAACTGACAGGCTCACGTCAATTCCACGTGGAGGCAGAGTTGCCGCATCTTTTCCGAATTCCAAGAATCCCGTCAGTTTCACTGCATAATTTCGAAGGTCATCAGGATTGTGACAACAGTGCAATGTTGGGACGAGGGGACAGGATGGCATTGTCAGAGTTGTTTGTGTAGAAAGTCATAAATCTGTAAACGGTTGTTCAAAGAAGCCACCGAACTGCACTCCTTGAAATAAAATAAGGTATATATATATATATATATATATATATATATATATACACATACATACGTACGTGCATACATGCATACATACATACATACATACATACATACATACATAGGCCTACATACATACGCTACGAAAATAATGTCTGCGAATGGAAGGTTATAACTGCTTTTTATTTAGTTTGATTTATTTAGCTTTTTCTCCAACTGGTGTAAGTATAAGAGCTTTAGAATCACTTCACTGCATTTCTAAGCTAAAAAGCAGACTGAATGTGACAGAGAGAACGAATTGCATATTCAACGCGGCCGGCGTCTGTTCTGCTCACTTCAATGTATTGCCTCTCAGCTTATCTGGCAGTGAGCTCACCAGGGAAATAAATTTCTGAACGACTGGAATTATTTCCTGTTTATGACCGACATAAATCTCTCCAAGCCGGCCGGCGTCGGGGCGACGCGTCGGATTGTTACACGGAAGGGTTCCCAAATATGGAGCCCTTGATCTCACAGGAAATGGGAACAGTTCATAAACCTTAACGTGCAGTCTAGCGGGGATATTGATTTACAGAGAATTTGAAACAGTCACTATATTACAGGCAATTAATCAAACACGACAATCCACAGCAGCTCTTAATTCGATACCAAATAAATATTATCATTATAATCATAACCAAAGCTCGGAACTTGGGGACTTGTGTCTTTGAACGTGGCTAAGCGACCGGACTTCAATGTCAACAAACTCCCGCTTCCAGCACAGAGGTACTGTCAGGTCTGCTATAAAAGTGGTTCCTGGCTGGAACAACGTAATGATAATATTATGGTAGGTTGAAACAAGTAATTTTATAGCATATATAAAAATAAACATGCAAAATATATCAAATTTACAGTTCTGCTCTGTATATTTTATTACAGTGTATGGCTATATACATTCGAATATTTTTCGAACCCATACCTTCTTCGTCTGTTAGTTAAACATGATTTGAAACGAAAGAAACTTATTTCCACGTCACATGAAGTGACGGGAGCAAAATAATTTTTTTTATTTTATTTATTTTAATTAGCTACCTACTGAATACAAATTACATTTATAAAACAAAAATGTTTCTAGCCACTACCGTAAGAGCCAGGCTCGTGTACGGTGTGGTCTTAGTCAATAATATAACATAAAATTTACAAGGACACTTTACTAAATACAGTAAGTAACTTAATTTAAACCAATAAATACAACACAAGAGCAAGAATAAAGAAGAAAGAGAAAAAGAGAGAAAAATACACATTTAATGAAAAATTGACAATTCGACAGAAGCCAGTGATATTCAATAACAAGAATATAGTAGACAGAAATAAAAGGTAAAAAAATACATTTGTTAATATTATATTATATCGTGGATAATTTTCCAAATTTATTTTTTAAAAGCTTCAATTTTAAAAAATTTCAAATTTGGAAAATGGTTTGTAATTGTATTATAAAGTCTTAGGCCGAAATAAAGTATTGAATGTTTTCACTGTCACTGTTTCCTGTTCGATTTTCAGTAGTTGCTAGCTGATCTCGTATCTGAGAAAGATAAGTATCCTAAATTTGTCTCGAAAATAGTTTTCAATTTCTATATCACTACTAGGGAAGGTTCCACTACGACTTGATCCATGGCTGTGGACAAATTTTCCACCGATATAAGGGACTGCAATGTATTTCAATGAATGCCCGTTTCCAATCTCTAGTTTGTGTTTGACACATGTTACAAAATATAAACTCTTCATTCGAAGAAAATAATGTATCTCCTCAGAATTCCTCCACGAAATTCTGTACCTAAATTTTAAGAAATATATTTTCAAACGTATACAATACCCATTCGAATAATACGTATTTTCTTATTTTCAAACTGACCGTTTACCTCTAATTAATTATCTGAATGTCATTGGCTTCGACACGACACAGTTTCCTCGTCCATCTTCCTGCCATTCGATGTGACCACTTTCTTAATACACACGACTGTCCCTGAGCACTTGCCGGGTGAGCTTTGTGTACGTTGTACCTGTAACCTTACTCAAGCACACGACACACAAGTCCCCAAGTTCCGAGCTTTGATCATAACCATACTTAGGAATGTTGCCACCTCTTTATTTTCACTATCATCTACGATTATTTTACAGAAATCGATTAAGCTTTCGTGGCGAATAATAACACTGTTCAACAATGATTTTGTTAAATAAATAATTTCGGGTGTTTCTTGTGTATTGCCATCTGCTGATTAAAAAAATGAAGTCAGAAATTTTCCATCACCCACCATTCTTTTTTAATTTTGAAAATAATTTTTTTCCTCCTTATTAGCATTTGTGGTATATAACACCCTTATTAGAAGGAGAATTTTACATATATATTTCATTCCATTGTGTCAAGTTGTTATTGGTTATTTTACGACGCTGTATCAACATCTAGGTTATTTAGCGTCTGAATGAAATGAAGGTGATAATACCGGTGAAATGAGTCCGGGGCCCAGCACCGAAAGTTACCCAGCATTTGCTCGTATTGGGTTGAGGGAAAAACCCGGAAAAAACCTCAACCAGGTAACTTGTCCCGATCGGGATGCGAACCCGGGCCACCTGGTTTCGCGGCCAGACGCGCTGAGCGTTACTCCACAGGTGTGGACCATTGTGTCAACAAGTGACTTATAACGTTTGGTGATTGTTGTCTATGAATTCACGAATAACAACAATGACATTGCCCTCGGCCTGTCAGCATCGGATTCACGAATGTCACCTGAGCCATCCGTTTGACTTACACAAACACCACATATAAGACGTATAATGGACCTAAACGACCTAAGTGCAATGACCTCTCCCGGATCCAGTCCTCGTGAAATCAATTAATCAATCAATCAACACTACACAGTGAACTATATTGAAGGAGAAGATTCGACATCACGAACCTGCAGAATGCAACGTCAATAGATGGGTCAAATACTCTGAGCGGGAGGAAACGTGGAAAGCTCCGAACTGATCTCTTAAGTAGAGTAAGCGTTGGTAGCACATGTCAGATAAAGGACATTCACCTATATGGGTAATTTCTGGGGAGATTTTAGCTCTACACTAGTAATAATACTTGTATTTTCAATCTGTATTGTCTCAAGCACACTGAAGAAAATTAGCATTCATCTGAGCGGTATACGAGCAGCAGTGGGAACAAATCCCAGGGTACATTTCAATATGAAGGAAGGGGAAGAATGAAAGGAAAGGAATATGAGTTGAAGAAATGAGGACAAGTAAGACAAAACAGAGTAAATAATGGGAGAAAATAAAAAAAGAGAAGAATAACGCACTTAAAATGTGTTATAAAGAGAAACATAAAGACGAAGAGCAAAGACAAAGAAAAGAAAGGAGAAATAAGATGATAAGAAAAAGGAAGACTACGAAAGAAAAAGTGTAAGGAGAGAATGAGAAAGAGTGCAATAGAAAGAAATACAAACAAATAAGAAAAGAAGAGGAACTGAATACAAGAACAAAACAAGGGATATAGAAAATAAAAAGAAACAAGAGAAGATAATGAAAGACGGGGAAAAAGAAGAGAAATAAGGTAAGAGGAGAAAGAAGACAAGAAAGATGAGGGGTAAAAGACGACGTACAAGGAAGAGGAGAATATGAAAAGGGAGGAGAATAGTAGAAACAAGGCGACAAAGAAAAGGAGATAACGACAAACTGAGTAGAAGGAAGAGGACGAATAGGATAAAGGGAAGTAGATAAAAATTAGGATTACGGGGTGATGTACGAAGAGGAGAAAATGGAAGAGATAATATTAAAGAAAAATGAAAAGGAAAATACAAGTATGAGAATAAAAAAATAGAGAAATAAATAAATATTTTGAGATTAGGAAGGAGAGGGTGAAAGAGAAGTGAAGAAAGAGAGATGCAATAGAAGTATAAACATATAAATATAAAAGTAACATGAGAGACGTAGAAAATGTGGTAGTGGTGCTGCTGCAGTGATTATTATTATTATGATTATTATTATTATTATTATTATTATTATTATTATTATTATTATTATTATTATTATTATTATTAAATATTATAAAATCATTAGAATAAAAGGATTAAGAAAAGGAAATGAAAGTAATAATAATAATAATAATAATAATAATAATAATAATAATAATAATAATAATAATAAAAGAGAAGAATGAAAAGAAACAGTAAAGGTGAAAATATAAGAAAATAAAAAAATCATTGGAATAGGACTGAGAAAAACATAGGAAAACAACTACTACAACAACAGCTACAACTGCTGCTACTACTACTCCGAACACCGCTTCGTCCATCCACGTCTCAAAGGGTGCTATTCATAGATATTTCGCTAGCCCGCGCTACGAGCGTGTTAAACTAGCCCCGGCTATCGACTGGTTACTGGTACAGGATTCATATCGTATCATATCGCTAACATTGGTTTATGAATACGAAAAATGTTAGTTCGCTGATCATCCACCGGAAGCCCGCGCGAAGAATGTCTATGAATACGGCCCACAAGGTCTATCGGAGATCAACCCCCGATCTATTTGGTAAGAAAATGTCAACTGGCTTAGCTATGATTAGTACAGGATGATGATGATGGTGATGATGATGATGATGATGATGACTATTATATTTCATTTCTGTCATCAGGAGACGGTTCACAATTTTATTGTTATATAGGCCTAATAAGAATATATCTTATGCAAAGTACGAAAATCACCCTAAATTACGAATCATTTAACTGTGAGGTAGGACAAGACATCTAACCAGGCTATGCAATAAATTACGTATGTGTGACTGCTATTAATTTCTTGGAACTATATTTCTGTAGTTCCACTCGAGCATGTATCGACAGTCATAAAGCTTCTGAATAGGATCGCACTTCTGGTTAGCGGTCATAAAACGCTATGTATCTCAGTTGGAACGCAATGCCACTTCAGATACCAACGGTTTATGGTCACGGCTTTCATTCGATACTCCTGAAATGAAACTCTTTTTGTGTTAAAATACCGTACATCAAATTTAATTGCTACAGTTCACCACGAGCACATGCCACCAAATGTATAGTTACGTTACACGATGCATTCCCCATATCGTAGATCCTAGTGCCTGAGCGCGGACTTGCTCCGCAAATTCGGTTTCGATTCCAAGTACCGACTGAAGTGATATCTCTCTCTCTCTTTCTCTCTCTCCCTCCCTCCCTCTCTAGGAGGCCGGGAGGGGAACATCCCTATGCACCGCGATCTAAGGTCTATTGTGCGCCCCTGGGATAAGTTGTAGCCTAACGACGGCACCCACGCCGAACCGACCTATACCCCAACACTCTAATGACCAGTCCCGCTATCACTCTAAGTCCGTGTACCATTTCACTCCAACAGCCCCCCCCTCATTACCCTCTCAAACGGTCTGAGGTGTACGCCACCCCTCCCGTCTGGCCAACGGTCTGAGGTGTAGGCCACCCCTCCCCTCGGGAGGGGAGTGGGTTTCGCTGCTGGGTCAGCAACTACCATGCTTTGGCATATCCATGGAGGCCGGCCGACAACGCCAGGAGCTTCGGAGGGCCGCCGTAGGCGCGATCCGAAAACCAGGAAGACAACCGGAATGATAAGGAAAGGATGATGAGGGGGGGAACGGAAATGGCTAGAATGAGTGGAGTTCCTATTCATCCATAGGAGTGAGAGAAAAACCCCGAAAAAATTTCACCCAGGCAACTCGTCCCAAGCGGGGAATCGAACCCCAGCCCGCTGAGTTCGGGAGCGAACACGCTACCACGAGACTACAGCGGTGGATGAAGTGATGCTTACAGTGGACAAGTTGGAATATGGGGGATTTTTTTCGAAGTTACCCTATTACCCTCCACAATATAAATATAATTCCACCAACCCCTCAGTTGCATCTTCTTTTTTTCTTTCTCTTGTACGGAGAAGGAACCCGAAGGCTTGCACTTCAGCCTGAGGCTTATTGTGCTTACCACTCCTATTCTGTGAATGATTGGGTAGCCGAACGGCCGCGCACGCCACACTGTGAACTTAACTCGAGCTATGGCATGGATGATGATAATATGTGAATTAATGATGCCGAAATGAGTCCGAAGTCCAACGCCAAAAGTTATCAAGCAATTCTGCTTCAATTGGTTGAGGGAAAACCTCGGGAGAAAACCCAACCAGATAACTTGTCCCAATCAAGATTTGAACCCGGGCCCGTTCGTTTCAAGATCAGACGCGTTAAATGTTACGCCACAGCAGTGGACCCCAGTTCACCTTACTCTTCTCTACTACTTCTCATGACATCAAAAAATAAGGTTTCAGGGAAATGTGTCTTCGGTGATTCCGAGTAAAATGACGAGCAAGTTCACTGTTTTTCAGTAGAACGTTCAGGTTCTGCACCCGTGCCAGACGAATGCAAGGGATGATATCCGCTGGATCGCTGGATATCTCTGTATTGGACGAAGGATGTCTTGTTGCCCTATGTGTTGTCCAGTTTGTTTTATTTCTGGTGGCCACTAGCGACCTAGCTGTAAGGTATATATTACATGACAGAGCACTTCCGTTTATTCCTTTCAAAAACACACATTACAATATAACATGCTTTGCTTCTTCTACTTCTCCTCTCTTTCTTTCTCACCTTAACAGATGGTGAAATGTTTATTTGGCGAAGGCACAACATAAACTGTAGCGGATTTGGTACAAGTCACCCCCATGTTTCCTAACTACTAACTTTAAATCTGATGGAGCGATGGAAAATAGGGTGGATATGCAAAAACCTCCCAACCGAGGTCATGGATAACCGCTTTTGTAACTTTAAAAGTCTGTGGACAGGTATTGTCTTGTTGCGAAATCACCATAATAATGCTTCATAACATTGAGGTTTTATACAGTTAATGTTAAAATAATTGTAAAAATACTTGGGTACTCAGGGTTAAGCGAATTTTTTTTTACGGGCTAGTACAACCGCTGCTTTCTCTCTTCCTCTCTACCGCAAACTATGACGCGCCCACCGGCAGAGATAAAATCCGAGATCTGTAGTTGGGTAGCTGTGGCACGCGACCAAATATGACGTCACGTTAATATAGTCTATGAAGAGCTAACCTTATTCCGTATACCCTGGGACAGAATACGGTTCCTACTTACAAGTAGTGACAGGCAAAACATGAAATTTCATATTCTAAACTAACTCCTGGCAACCGCACGGAAAGATATATTTTCAGAATTCACGATGTGTCGAATGCAATTAACGTCAAAAAATGTCTATAGTATATCAAAATGTTTTAGAACATTTTCATATTTCATAAAAGTCGCCATAATGTTTAATAATATTTTGTACGATTCTTTCCTCCTATATTTGTATAACTGCCATTGAACTAGGCTTTCCAGATATTACAATGAGACAATAGAGATGTTTTCCAGGAAACCTTGCAAAACATGAGCCACCCATTCCACAAACATTCCTGGATTCCCAATAGCAAGTGAAATCGCCAACTTTTCCTTTAAAAGCCATTGAATTCGTAGCGTCAATGAACTCGAGAAGCAAAAACAAAAGAAGTGGTTCCTATTTCACCGTTGCTCATTCTTTTGATTCCAGTGAAAGCATTTTCAGTTTTGTTATGCCTACTTATATTCGTGTAAATTGATGCTTCAAACTGGTTTCAACAATCAATTTTGCTGTCTGCTTAATTTCTCCTCTTTTTGCAATTCCATCGGTCTTTCATCGTACAAAATAATATTAACTGAAAAAAGGTATAATCCCTTGCCATAAAATACAGAAAAGTTACATGTTGTATTGCAAAGCAGTGTTGAAATGAGTCAATCTGAGAACAATTTGATTTTTTCTCTTCACTGTAAAAATGTGATTTATCTAGTTTTGCATTTAGGTAAGGATTTGATTATGCTGAACTATTTAATTATGCAGATTTATTGTATTTTATTTGATAACATATTAAATATAGACAGTACTATTAATCTCCGAAGACTTAAATTGTAAATGATGATGTAAACATGCTTCAAATTGTTTAAAAACGAAGATATTTTAGCATTGAAATATTTATTTCATATTTGCGTATTTTTTCCAGATAAATTTCGTATTTTGGAAAATGCTCCTTATATTGTGCCTATCTCTACTTATAAGTCTTTAGTTTTAACAATTCGTCGCTTTCCAAGCTGATGTCTTGCATATAACTGCCTGTTCAGCTAAGTTTCTTAACAATTTCGTGCGATTTCAGTTCGTCAATTTAACAATTTTTAAACATATATTATGAATACTCATTATTTACAGGATTTGTCAGTTTTATAACAATGAAAAAACAATATGTATGTAACTAAAATTGTCTTATTGTATAGCCGATTTACATTTCAGTAGGCAGGGTGCGAATTAACGGAGGGATGAGGGGAATTCCCCCCCCCCCCGTTGGAAAGTTATCCCCCTCTCATAAATTCATATTAATATTCCTGCCAGGAATAACTTGTATCCCCCTCACAAAATGTAATTATTTTAATTTTTTATTTTAGTAGATTATTTTACGACGTTTTATCAACATTTTAGGTTATTTAGCGTCTGAATGAGATGAAGGTGATAATTCCAGTGAAATGAGTCCGGGGTCCAACACCGAAAGTTACCCAGCATTTGCTCATGTTGGGTCGAGAGAAAACCCCGGAAAAACCTCAATCAGGTAACTTGTCCCGACCGGGAATCGAAGCCGAGCCACCTGGTTTCGCGGCCAGACGCGCTAACCGTTACTCCACAAGTGTGGACTAATTATTTTAATATGAGTATACTTTATACAGAGTGTTTCCGGGCTAGTGCTACAAACTTTCAGGGATGATAGGGAAGGGCACATGTATCAATTTGAGATAAGGAACCATGGTCCGGAAATGACTGAGTCGAAAGTTATAAGCAAAAATAGTTGTGTGAAAATGGAATTGTAATTTGGCACCACGTGCCCTCCTTCCCTTAACCTTTGGAACAGTTGTGGAAAGATGGTATGGGTCGGATGTCTCCTACGTGGGTACTTGTCCGGATACAATCTGTGAGCTTGTCTACTGTTCCCATTGTCTCATCCATATTCAAAATCAGGTCTGCATATTCCGCTCTCGTGTACTCCTCCATTTCACTAGGACTTATCGACTGGTCACTGCAACTTGTACACATACATTGCTGTCTACAAACGTGCATATCAGGACCGACCATGTCCGTTACACATTACGCTATCTGTATTGCTTTAGTGTAGTTTTCTGTCCCCACCCCTCAGACAGTGCACTGAATGGAATACTGTAAGTAGACAATGTAAACAACGTCAGATGAATACAGTATGTGTAAGATGTACAGATAAATACACATAAATAAGGTGTACAAGGTATAAAATTATTTCATTTCCACACAACTATTTTTGCTTGTAACTTTCGACTCAGTCATTTCCGGACCAGGGTCCCTTATCTCAAATTGATAAATGTGCCCTTCCCTATCATCCCTGAAAGTTTGTAACAAACTATATATATATATATATATATATATATATATATATATATACACTAACTGAAAGCACCCGCCGTTGCTCGGGTTGTCCTTTTCGCTTTTTTTTTTTTTTTTTTTTTTTTTTTTTTTTTTTTTTTTAATAAACTGGTTGTTACACTTTTCGGAAATCTCAGAAACTAAACTATAGACAATCAAAACGAATTCTCTTCAATGAGCTTTCCTCGTCTATAAAGATTAATCTTTACATAGCGTCACTAACATGAATTAATGAACTTCTTAGCCAAATGCCTCAAAGGATTAACTCAATTTAAAACAACTACAGATCAGGCAACGAAAGGAAACATTTCATCACTGGCCTTACTTTCAAATGTGTTTTAATTTGTATATATATCGTCGGTTTCTTGGTAAAAGTGACCAAGTCCAAAATGCAAAATTGTTGGAAAAGGGCCATTTAAAGGTTTAATTATCCATCCAAAGATAATTTTACTTTTTTAGATGTTAGTATTAAGTTATTTTGAAGGTAAATGTGCTATGTTATTAGTTTCTAATATCAAATTATGTTTTAAATTTTCATAATACTTGGAAGCCTTGGAATGTGATTTGGTCACTTTTACCAAGAAACCGACGATATATATACTGTATACATATATGTATGTATATATGTGTTTATTTATTTATTCTGGCGTAATTAAGGCCATCAGGTCTTCTCTTCCACACCACCAGAAATACAAATAAAATAATAAAGAAACCAAACTATAAATAAAGTAAAACCAAACGAACATATAATATACAGGCTACAGTCACACAAACTTTAAATGCATTAGCATTATCTTGAAGTTCAGCAAAACAAAGATACACTCCTCGGTCACTATAGCATTGTATCAATATTCTACAGATCTTACATTTTATCTCTGCCGGTCAGTGATTGTTAAATTTCAAGTGGCTTATCTTAGTCATGGGAGTCAAATTATTAAAAGGCATTACAATCTTTCTGCCGTCTCCTTTCCTCCCCCGCAAATGTGACGTTGCACAGAGGCAGAGGTAAAATAATTATAAGATCTGTACATTGATCTGATGCTGTACATTTCACGTAATTTCATGTCTGTGTGTGCTTTCACTTGCATTTCAGAGACAGCTGACAATAAACAGGGAATTCCCTTGTTCCCAGTCTGAACCCGTTGGGGTGTCATCGAGAGCCAAAATTTCTCTCTCTATCGATCATACCAAAGAATCAATATATACGTATATAATTTAATTTATATTAAAAGATTTTTTACCCTTAACCGCTGTACGCTTATTTTTTTAATATGACTTGAGAAACTTTATCTCACAAATTCAGAACATATAATATTAATTCTTATTTTATACACAGAATACAGATATAATATAAATTCGCAATAAGTCATTTTTTAACATAAAGACTAATATTCTTAGGGACGTATATACCGGTTTTTATTTTTCAGAAATTAAGAGATTGTTATTTCTACAACGCAAAACATACTACATTCGCAACGTAATTATGTAGTTAGAATTTCGTAGCAACACATTTTCTGACATGAACAACAATATTTTGAGAGACGTATATTTTAGAATTAGTACAGTGCTATTTTCAGTCGCCTTACGTACATTCACATACTACATTAGCAATATGACAAAAGTATCATTGAATTACTTTTTGATGTGTGTAAAATCTATTTTTTTACCTACTTATTTGTATAAAATATAGTTAAGAATGTGAAAAAGACGCAGTTTTTAAGTTAATGTCTGCTACTTTGAGCGACTGTCCTTGATCATAGTTTTAATATGGCCATTACAAATGCTAGTCGCACTGAAATTGCAATTACTTAAAATCGAAAGGCATGTTAGTGGGTATCATAGGAATACGTGAGATAAAAACATCTTCTCGTTTCGTTTTTCCAGTTAATATTGTTTCGAATGAGTTTTTTCACACTAATTCTTGTTCCATTGCATGATTTTGGTGGGTCAATATTTCGCAATAGTACTATTGGTGATTCAATATCAAGTATTAAAACAATTATATGGTAGCAATCCTTGTAGTCTCAAAGAATTCAAGAATTCAGTTGACTAAAACACAGCCTGCTCACTATCTACAACTGCATCGAGAAATTCATAATATGGTCCTGGACTGCGTAAAGATATTTATTGCGTGAATTGCCTAGATTTTAGCCTTCATACTGTATCAACAATGTTATTTAATTTCGTGTTATAATTTCCATGGCCTCGTGAAAGTCGATGTTGAATACAACAGGCAATAATAAAAAAACAATTGACTATAGAAGACTGCAATTTAGTATTAAACATGAATGTTTGATTGTACTTATTTTTATTTTTTTATTGTTTAATTAATTTAACGTCCATTTGCACAATTTTAATGTAGCCTATGTTTTTCTCCTGGTTATGAAGGTTAAATGTGCAAACTTTGGCACATATCGGTCAAAGCGTGTAGATTTGTACTGAGAAGATACATACATACATACACACATACATACATACATACATACATACATACATACATACATACATACATACATACATACATACATACATACATACATACATACATACATACATACATACATACATACATACATACCCACATTCATTTTTATATATTAGACTAGCTGAAGGCATCCGACGTTGCCCGGGTTGTCCTTTTTTGCTTCTTTTTTAAATTGAACTGGTTGTTAGACTTTTCGGAAATCTCAGAAACTCAACTATAGACAACCAAAATGAATTGTCTTTAATAAGCTTTACGTGAATTAATGAACTTCTTAGCCAAATGCCTGAAAGGATTAACTCAATTAAAAAAAAAAACTGCAGAACAGGCAACGAAAGAAAACATTTCATCACGTGCCTTACTTTCAAATAAATGTTTTTTAATTTGTATTTATATATATTATGTGTTTATTTATTTATTTATTTATTTATTTATTTATTCATTTATTTATTTATTATGGCGTAGTTAAGGCCATCAGGTCTTCTCTTCCACATCACCAGAAATACAAACAAAATAATAAAAACAATCAAACTATAAATAAAGTAAAACCAAACGAACATATGTAAAGGTTACAGTCACACAAACTTTAAATGAATTAGCATTGTCTTGAAGTTCAGTAAAACAAAAACATCCCTCGGTCCCTATAGGCCCACTTAGCATTGTATCAATGTTCTACAGATCTTACATTTTATCTCTGTCGATCAGTGACTGTTAAATTTCAAGTGGCTTATCTTAGTCATGGGGCCAACGTATTAAAAAGCACTACAACCTTTCTGTCGTCTCCTTTCCTCCCCCGCAAATGTGACGTCGTACAGAGGCAGAGATGATATAATTATAAGATTTGTACATTGATCTGAAGCTGTGCATTTCACATAGTTTCATGTCTGCGTGTGCTTTCACACAGACAGCTGACGATAAACAGGGAGTTCCCTTGTTTCCAGTCTGAACCCGTGGAGGTGTCATCGAGAGCCAAGATTTATCTCTATCGGTCGTACCAAAGAATCACTATATTATATGTATATAATATTATAATTTAATTTATATTGGAAGATTTTTTACCCCTTGACCACTTTACGCCTATTTTCTTAATGTGACTTGTGAAACTATATCTCACAAATTCAGAACATATATTAATTCTTATGTTATACACAGAATACACATACAATATAAATTCACAAGAAGTCATTTTTTAACATAAAGACTAATATTCTGAAAGACGTATACCGGTTTTTGATTAGGAATTAAGATACTGTTATTTCCACAACGCTTAACATACTACAGTGGCAACGTGATAATACAGTTAGAATTTCGCAGTAACACATTTTCGGACATGAACAACAATATTTTGAGAGATATACATTTTAGAATTAATACAGTGCTATTTTCAGTCGACTTACGTACATTCACATACTACATTAGCAATATGACGAAAGTATCATTGAATTGCTTTTTGATGTGTGTATTTTTTTTTTCCTACTTCTTTGTATAAAATATAGTTAAGAATGTGAAAAGCACGGAGTTTTTAAGTTAATATCTGCAACTTTGAGCGACTGTCCTTGAGCTTAATTTTAATATGGCCATTACAAATTAATATTAGTCGGACTGAAATTGCTGTTACTTAAAATCGAAAGGCATGTTAATGAGTATCGTAGGAATGCGTGGGATAAAAACATCTTCTCCTTTCGTTTTGTCATTTAATATTGTCACTTGTATTACTACGTTTTGAATGAGTTTTTTTTTTCACACCAATTCTTGTTCCATTGCATAATTTTGGTGGGTCAATATTTCGCAATAGTACTATTGGTAATTCACTATTAAATATTAAATTATATGGTAGCAATCCTTGTGAATTCAAGAATTCATTTGGATAAAACACAGTCTGCTCACTACCTACAACTGCATCGAGAAATTCATGATACGGTCCCGGACTGCGTAAAGATACTTATTGCATGACTTATCTAGTTTTAGCCTTTATGATGTGTATCAACAATGTTATTTAATTTCGTGTTATAATTTCCATGGCCTCGTGAGAGTCGATGTTGAATATAACAGACAATAATAAAGAACAAATGACTATAGAAGATTGCATTTTAGTATTATACATGAATGTTTGATCGTATTTAATTTTATTTATTTTTTTACTTTTTTAATTAATTTAACGTCCATTTGCACAATTTTAATGTAGCCTATGTTCTTCTCCGGGTTATGAAGGTTAAATGTGCAAACTTTAGCAAATATCGGTCAAAGCATGTAGATTTGTATTGAGTACATACATACATTACATACATACATACATACATACATACATACATACATACATACATACATACATACATACATACATACATACATACATACATACATACATACATAGCCACATTGACTTATATATATATATATATATATTGATAAATGGAAATATACTCTTATACAAAAGTGTCCAACAATGCTTTTAATAATATACACCTAAAGGACATAGAAATTTGCCTTGAGAAAGAATTGTGGGAGTAATCCAATCAATTTTGATGACTAACCATCTGTATAAAGTTGATGACTTCTATAACCTTAAAAATGATATTAATTTTATGTATAATATTTTTAACATGTATTATTTCTATGACATTTTCATATCTTTTGGTTTACCGATATAAGATTCACCCACCCATCCGTTCATCTATTATTGACAATCGAGAATCCCGAATACATTCGCGTATGTATAGTCTGTTGAAGTGAGCCATTGAAAATCTTGTATCACTTGGTCAGCTTGCGTCATTATTATTCGTCGTTATATAGGGTGGAAGGGGATCGATGCACCAAAATTTAAGAGGTGATTCTACATGTTAAATATAACAAAATTTTTATTACACTTTTCCTTCGATGAGGCACCGTTAAGCAGAAAAAAAGTCTTTTGTCCAATGTTTGCAGCGTTCTATTGCGGTAACGGTCCGACAGAAAATGGATGATTGCTATAAAAGCGGATAGGTAAAAATAATCTGAATAGTTAGTGTCTTGAATCTCTTTTAGCAAATTCAATCGTTTAGTCATGAATTTAAATTAAATAATTGCGAAAATTATTAAAATAAATCTTGCAACGCAGCGCATTGTCGCATGTCTTCGAATGAGTACAGCCTAGTGGGAGGGGAAGGTCAGAGATGTGTGACCGCGATTGCTAGAGTTATTGCAGTAGCCGTGGTGTTGCATGAAACATAACGATTTCCTCTAAACCGGTAAATGTTGAAAAAGAAGCTTAGGCCTATTTCGATTTTTCAAACCTCTCCTCATATCTATTACCAGTTTCAATTTGGTGCAGTGGTTATCTTCCATATTGTACTTGTACGTTGCTTGAAAATGAGCAATACAATCGAGAAACCAATCTAAAGTTAATAATGTGATTCGTTTCCTTCTAAGAAAAATCTAACAGCCGCCCACAAGTTCATCTCCAGTTACGCGAGATTTATGGGCCTAAAGAGAGTGAAGGGAAGTTCAGATAACGGTGTTAGCCATTCAGAGATGGACAAACGAATGTGGACAATTAAAAACGAAGCTACCGGCTTTTGTCGTCAATTACCAACTTGTCGAACGTAAAAACATAAAAATTCGCCAAAAAATTTGGCGTATTACAATTTCCAAACTGACAACACATTTTCCGAACAACCGTCATATACCTATGTCTTCGGTATATAATTTTACTTCAGGAACTGTCAGCTTCCGGTAAGAAAATAATTTCTCTAAGGCCAGTGCTAATAACAGGTGAATTTCATTTACATGAAACAGCATGTCTTTACCACAAGTCTTCGTAACATCAAAACATGTCATTTCACTACCGCGAATTAAATATAATGTGGAAAACCACTTACCTCTAAAACAGGTAACGCTGCACGATGTATTCCTGGAGCTTCTTTTACAGTTTTTCTCATAGTTCACTGGATGCACGACGATTTTCCTTGTCACATCTAATTAATTTTTCTTTTATAATGAACTAAGTTACACTCTGCACACTCAGTAAATTTGTAAACTCCTGGTTAGAAAAAAGGGCTTATAAAAACTTAATTTTAAATTTCTATTGAATAATTCCGCACCATTTGTAGTTGAAAGTTCCTTTGTTGAAATACCGGTCCAAAGTAAAGAAGGAAATTTTGTGTCCTCATACAGTTATCAAGTAAGCAGTCGTGATCAAATGATGATGTTTGGGAGGAATTCTTTGCAACTCTGCGTATGCATTTCCTCCTATACTTCGAGGTGAAAGTCGTAAACTAAGCAACGACTTCAGGAACTTTCTAATTTCCGAATTCCAGCTAGTGTATTCAGAGCGTGATAAAGTTAAACTATCTTCTTATATCACGACTGTTCAAGATGGAAACTGCAGCATTTAATGTTCACGCCAGCAAACACTTTCTGGCCTGCAACACGAATCGCTTCTTCAAAATCCAAAATCACAATTTCAGGATTAAAAGTACAGCACACAAACGACGAATACCGTTCAACATGTTTTCGTAAGCTGGTACAGTTTTTGATCATAGTAAGCACAAAGCTACTTGAACATACTCCAGAATATATGTAACGCATAAAGCTGACTAAAGTGCTTACACAGAACACTCATACTACACAAAACCTGCAAATTTGTTTCACAGATAAAAAATTACTAAGTTATTATTTTTCGAGATCTACGCAACAGAACCTCTACTTTAGACTTGTTAAAATGCTTTAACCATTTAGCTGTTCTAAGGTCTCATTTGCGGAACGATTAAGAGTAGGCATCTGTTTCTTTCGTCCTCTGTAAAGTGATAGTAGATATGAAAATGGGCAACATCATTTTTCTGCATTACATCACCAACTGGCTTACATAATTATGTTCGTAATATTTTATTCGGTTTAAGAGTTAGTGTTTCACATGCGCTTTCTTTACAATTATTTCGCACAAAGGGTGAATCAATTCCTCTATCACTTTTGTTTTCATGATAGTCACTGTGTTTTAAATGCACTATTATTTCACTAACGTCTGTATTATTTTGTATTGATGCAACAAGATTTCCCTCTGTACTTCTCCAAGTCTCCAAGATATACAGTATTTCCTGTCCTCATTTTACGTTGTTTTCTGTATTTGAAGTTACCCAAAATATCACATTCTATGCCATTTCTACACTACGATTTTTAATTGTTTCATGAATTTCATTCAACCAGGCAAGCAATGATTATAAGTTCTTACCACAATCAGCAATAACTAATATACCACAGTCTACTATATACAGTCACGAAGCTTGAGTTTTGAGGGTGCTAGAAACAATAGACTGTGACGGTTCTATTTTGCATTGCCTGTAATGAGGCGATATTAGCGATCCTAGTGGTGAGCAACTACCTAATGTTTGCATATTTACTACGTATTGAGCTCGTGACTGTATATACTAGACTGTGAATATACTGTAGCAGCATTAAAATACAAAGAGAAAATACAATATACTATGAGCTGCGTTCACGCACCCTACCCCACCAAGAAAACACAAGAGTAACGTCAATACGACAGCAACCCTTAGATCATCAGGATAAACACATGAATAACGTTACCACGACAGAGCCCCCAACGCCAAGTCACCAAGAAAAACACATGAATGATAATACAACAACACTCCTTACGTGACCTGGAAAAAAACACATGAATAACGCCAACACGACAGGGCCACCAACGTCACTAGAAAAACATACGAATAACGTCAACAGAACAAAGCCCTTTACGCCACCAAAAAAAAAAGAATAACGTTAGTATGACAGCACCCCCTACGCTACCGAGAAAAACACAATGTCAACACGACAATCCCCAACGAAACCAGGAAAAAAAAAACACACACACGAATAGCGTGAACATGACAACATCCTCTACGCCTCCCAGAAAAACACATTAATAACCTCAACATGGCAGAGCCCAAAATACCATCAGGAAAAACACACGAATAACCTCAACACAACGCCCCTTACGCAACCAGGAAAAACATATGAATAACGTCCACATAACAGCTCCCCTTACGGCACTCAGAAAAACATAATAACTTTATTGATCTATACATTGCATGGCAGCTGACAATAAATGATATGATGTAATTGAATGACTTCGGCCTCACTTCATCTGGCCAAAAAATTGTATAACTCTTGATTTGTTCCACATCTTAAAGCTTCAATTCTAATCTATGGAATACAATAAATGAAATGAAATTATATATGTAGGCTACATTTTAAAAAGTTCGAACTAAAATTTGTTCCATCTTTCGGAAAAGCAATGTTTGCAGTTCGGAAAAATTCTTTCAATTTTACAACACAAAACAGATAAAATGTGATACATGTAGGCCTAACTTGTGTGTGTATTGGCAAGGCCCTCGTCCACCAAAACATGCAAACCTTCACTAATGTTGTAATCGGGTCAGGTGAAGTGGGTTGGGTTGTGCGTTTATGATGTGGACGTATACGTTTCAATTTCTTATATAGGTCGGTCGGCCAAACAGATTCAACTATAGTAACAATCGACACCTAACCATGATGCCATCGGTATTATTTTTATAATATCTACATCTACGACGCTGACTATACCGAACGTGCTGTCTGCGTGTGCTATCATCTATATACCATAGCACAGCTAACCTATTTTCTTCATTCGGTGACCAAACGCTGGCCTCTACTCATTATATTGGCACTATAAATTATTTTAGGTATCAACGAAACTTTTACACCGCTGTTGAAGAAGGCAATTTCATTTTGCATCATAAACACGCCATCACGTGTCTACCTGAAAGATTTATCAATGTTGACTTTTTTCGTCAAGAATCAACATTGGCTGACATCATTGTGATGACACTGAATTTTGACATGGGCAGAAATATTTGATATATATTTCCTGTAGTTCTCTCGTCCTAAGACAGGGTTATTTTACATGTTACAAATCTATGGCATATAACATCTGGTTATACAGTCAACTCTGGCTATAGTGAACTCGGTTATAGTGAACATTCGGCTACAGTGAACCTAAATCGTTGGTCCCGACCCGCATACGTATACATTAATATTTCCGTTTATACTGAACCCTCGCTTCGGTTATAATGAACCTTGTAAAAGGTAAAGGTAAAGGTATCCCCGTAACATGCCATGAAGGCACTTGGGGGGCATGGAGGTAGAGCCCCATGCTTTCCATGACCTCGGCACTAGAATGAGGTGGTGTGGTCGGCACCACGCTCTGACCGCCTTTTACCCCCGGGAAAGACCCTCTACTCAATTTTATAAGAGGCTGAGTGAACCTCGGGCCCGTTCTGAAAGTTTGGCAACGAGAAAAAATCCTGTCACCACCTGGGATCGAACCCCGGACCTTCCAGTCCGTAGCCAGCTGCTCTACCAACTGAGCTACCCGGCCGCCAATGAACCTTGTATCCTGAAAAATTCTTATTTTAAGTCAGACCATTTTGTTTAAAATTGAAAGAATGTGTTGAGAACAACATTCTAAGTTTCTTACTCCTTTAATCAAAGGACAAAGGTAGGATTAATGATTCCTAGATAATGAACTGTACTGTAAATCCAGGCAATGCGTTACGACCTTGCCTCACTCCACCGTCGAAGGGTTGACATTCTGTTCTCAGGCACTCCACTCTACTCTACTGTTATTTCTAATCCTCCACCGTCAAAGGTGTGCCTTTTGTTCTCAGAAACATTTCAATTATGACGGATAGCATCGAAACAACGGAAAATGAAATTGCCTTCTTTTATTAAAAGGGGATCGACATTATATCCAGAGCATACATGAAGGTAAGATTTCGATGGCTTTCAAACTCCATCAACTCTCTACCAGTTTCCTTTAAGTGACCCGGGAAATTCCAAGGCTGAGTACGCAGTCACACCATAACAGCATTTCTCATTTCTACCTGATCAGTCTGTTTCTAGTGTTCCAACAGTGAATGTATTGTATAAAAGTGTCGAAGTGTAAAGTGTTTTCTTTGCAAGATATGGCGAATATTATAAGTAGCATTGAACGTGGTCTTTCACAAGCGGACATGGGCCGACAGTATAGTTTAAGCAGCTTTAAGTAAATCAACTGTGAGTAACAGTATACAGCGTAATCCATTCCACAAAAATAAAATATTTTATTTTCTTGTTTACAATTTCATTCATTTCCGTCATTTCAGGCTAGGGGAGAGACACTTCGGATATAGTGAACGAAATATGCAAGTCCGCAGAGGTTCACTATATCCAGAGTTGACTGTACTTGCCTTCCGAACAAGCGATGATAGTTATGTTTAGGCCTATAGTCGTAAGAGTTTCATCTCCTCGAAAGAATTTGAAGCAGCGAACCTCAAACCTAATGGCAAGTAGAGTATCCTCGTGGCACTTTGGAATATGTTGTTCGGCAAACACTTTATGGCTGGATTCCAGAATCGAGAGTGAAGCTTCTTTCCCGGAAGACGAACACAAGCTCGCAAAATATTTCGACGCGGCGTTTCCTGTTGCTTCATTCCGCGGAAACAGAAAGAGACCAACGACCTCAAATATTTCTACACGAAACTGTTCACTTCAGTGTAAGTACTTGAGTTCAATATAATAAATTATAGCTCACTTCGCCAGTACCTGTAGCATTGTTTTAGTTCCCAAAGAACAAACATTACATCTGAAAACGCACAATTTTATTTGAATCCTGAGACAAGTCACATGAAGGGATGGAATTCTGCCCAGGACATCAACACTGTTTAATATTCATTGTGACGTCTTGTCTTCGATTCAGATCCGGGTTCATGCTGGCCTTATGTTGCAGGAGTCCCGTTGTATTTACTCTTGAAAGAATGGCTTTTGTCTGAACTACGAGTAAAATCACTTCTAGAAAAGAATAATCCAATCTCTAAAACTTAGAAAGAAAAGCAAAATATCAAATGTCTTCCCAATTGAATTGGTCATTGCTAAAAGGCCCCTTCTCCGTATTTTTGCAAAAATGAGTTAACTACAGATTCAACATCCTTACATATAAATACACAATCTGTGCTAAAAGGACTTTCGTCAAGCCTTCATACACACGCACAGTTGAGCAGTTCATTTTTAGTGTCATGCTAAAATGCCCTTACTCCAGGATAGAGGGCCTTCTAGCTGTGAACTTGTCATTTAGCGGTCCTTCAATCTGGTGGCAAAACTTTATACTGACTATACTATCAGCTCTCTTTATTGTTTGAAGTGGTTTGTTTATTCTGCTCTGAACTTTATTTGTGTTTTAATACAAATTATCATATTATACGTAATTTCGGCTAATTGAAATGGAAACTGAGAATTTGAAGAGCAAAAAGAGACATAGTGATCCTGGCAGTTGGAAACGAAATATATTAAAGAAAGCCAAAGTTAAGGGCACTGAACATGTGACTTACTCTGGGAAATTGGTGTCTGAAAGACAACTGGTGAGGAGTGTAGGTAAGTTTAAAATATTTACACTGAAATCACTGATGTAAATGAATATTGCATAAAAAATATTATTTCCTAAGGGCAACAAAATACTTTATAGGCTATACAAAATATTTATGCATGCACAAAAATAAAGTCACTGCAGTGAATGCAAGAATTTAATGTTACTCTTTCAGATGCAAAAAGAAATGTTTCCGAAGGGTGCCTGAGGAATTCCAAATAGCAGTCCTTGCTCAATTTTCAACTTTCAGTGAGAAAGATGAACAGGACATACATTTACAAGGACTCATTGATGCAGTTCCAGTCCAGCGTCGTCGCCCAACCAACAGTGAAGGATCAACACATACTAGTTCCTTCAAATGTCATATACTAATACAAGGGGAAAGAGTTGAATTTGTAGGAAGGCCCTCTTAAGCTTTTTAGGTGTAGGAGAGAAAAGGATAAGAAGGTTAAAAACTTTATCACTTTTAGGAAAGTCTCCTAAAGATGATCGAGGAAAACATGTGAAGAAAGTGATTCCTCCTGTTGAATGTCTCAGAATTCACAATCATATTTTATCCTTTCCTGTCAAAGAAAGTCATTACATTTCTCAGGAATACCACTATCTTAATGCACGATTGATTGTAAGAATCATGTATGATCTCTACAAAGTGAAGTATTCCGACACAAAAACAAGGTACAAGTTTTATTTAAAATATTTTAATGAGAACTTCAACTTGTCTTTTGAAAGACCAAAAAAAGATTCATGCTGCACTTTTGAAAGTTTGATGGTAAAAATTCGCAGTCCATCCTTTAATGATGCCGCTAAGAAAGTTGCAGCTGCTGAGATGGTTGTCCACAAGAGACGTGCCTCAAAGTTCTATTCCAAAATGAAAGATTCTAAGAGGATATGTCAAGAAAGAAGTGATGTCCTAGCACTATCAATCGATTATATGCAAAATTTGCCCCTGCCCAACATCCCTGTTCAAGACCTTTTTTACCTGCGTCAAACCTGGGTGTTTGTATTTTGTATACATAATATTCATACCCACAAGTGTGTAGTTTATGCTTATGATGAAACAAAGCCCAAAAAAGGAGGAAATGAAGTTTGTTCTTTTCTAAAACATTATATAGACGAATATGTGCCAGAATCTGTGAGAGAGTTGCATCTGTACTCTGATGCTTGTGCTGGACAAAACAAGAATCACTCTGTGATGAGGTATTTAGCAGCATTGGCAGATATAGGACTCTTTGACAAAATTGTGCACAGATTTCCTGTTCGAGGACATTCATATCTGCCCTGTGATAGGGATTTTGGTGTGATAAAAAGGGCAACTGCTCAGAGACACAGAATCTATACACCTATAGAATAGGATATCAAGAAAATTTTATGCTACATTCCCCGTGGACAGTTACCTTATTATGAGAAAATTGTAAATTCTCCACTAACAGAACATACAGTAGAATACAGAATGAAATGGTCAAGTTAGATTTTAAAAAAGGGCCTAGAATTTTGTAATACATAATTAGAATATGTTTTAAGATGAGAAAATATTTTTAATTTGAAATAATGGTAGTCTATTTAATTAAAAATCCTGTATTTTATTACAGTATTCCATTTTAAACCAAATGTGAAATTATTTTAAGTTCATTTCTAAAAGGCCCTTAAATTTGAATTTTTAATTAATGATATTATACAAACTATACGTGACAACAAAATAAAAATTGTGCTTCCAGAAAGCACAAACGTACCTTTATAATGGACAATCACCACATTGCTCTATGAAGATTAGTATTTCTTAAAAACAGTTTTTTTTTCGATTTATTCAGAACTAGGGTAAGCAAGGGTGAATAGGGTCAAAATTCATATTTACTCTAATAACTCACATAACTTAACATCAAAGCTAAAGTGTGATACTTCGTCAGAAAGATTGAAGTTTTAGCTACAAGTTTAAATGTTTATATTAGAATTAACTCTGCAACAATTTAGCATATTTAGAAATTAAACAAAGTACTGCATGACCCTTTTCACCCTAAGCAGCCAGGGTGAATAGGGTCATCAAGAAGGGCGAATGGAAACATTCTTACTTTTCATTTTTATTCGTAAACTTGTACAATAATATACTTATGAAGATTCAGATCCAGACAAATTATACAGAGTGAGTCATAAGTATGTTTGGAAAACGCGTGAGCGTGCTCCTGGATCAAAAATAAGAACAATTCCTTACATGAAAATTTGATGGAAAATGCTTATTTATTGGAGAAATTGTCATACTTTCTTTTTGTTCTTTTTTCGTTGTGTCACAAGTACATGCTGAGAAACTTGTCATTTGACGTTTACAAAAGGCGCTCAGAGTGTCCCCCTCCATTGTTTCACATGCCTGAGCACGACGTATACACGACTGGCGAGTTCGCTCAAACACCATGTTGTCATCACTGATCAATTGGCATGCATTTTCAACACGTTGCAATAGCTCCTCTGCATTATTCACTGCTGTTGAATAGACGACAGCCTTTAAGTGACCCCAAAGGTAAAAATCTAATGGTGAAGTCGGGTGATCTGGGTGGCCAAGGCACTGGACCACCGCGTCTAATCAAAACAAAAAACAATGTACTACTATCTTGTTACTGTGTTGTTTGTAAACAAACACTGGTACAAAATCAAAACAAAAACAACACAATAATATGATCAGATGCTTATGAAAACGAAAATCACTATTTCCGTCAAATTTTCATATAAGGAATCGTTCTTATTTTTTTATCCAGTAGCACGCTCACAAGTTTTCTAAACATACTTATGGCTCACCTAGTATAGTTAATACTAATTCTTCACCACAAGCAACAAATGTCCTGTTTTAATTATTCAATGAACATCTTCCACAAATAAATCTCTTCTTACTCTCAGCTCCAACACAATTTTCATGGTATCACTCATTCCCCTTTCCCATGCATTGTACACAGTTTCCGAGCTTTAAGGAAACAGGATCACTCTATTTAACATTGCAAAACCCACATGCAGTGTCATATTCATCTCATGATTCATCTCCTGACGATGATGATGATGATGATGATGATGATTATGATGATGATGATGATTGTGGGCACCTTTTCGAACATCGAACATTCAGTTCAAACCCACAAGCTGAAAGTTTAGGCCTTTGCAAATTGATTTTATGGTCAACTGAGAACACGGTTTATCCTCCCCTATTCTTTACCTGTTAGTTGACCTCATTTTCCAGACGTCTTTATAGGCAGTAATGTGGTACATTGAAGAGCGCGGCAGCTGGCTTCGTACTTCACGATAAGCTTTTGTTGCCCTCTACATATACTCCTCCAATCATGAAGACTGCGTCTTCCTTCCGTATTTCCCCATTTAGGACAAATATAAACCCTAGTTCAATGAAATCAGTTAAAAATATTCTGACCCTTTTCATCCTTAAAATAGTGACCCGAATCACCCAAAGAGCAGTAATATTTTGCATCGTAAGGTTTGCCATACTGATTGGTGTTAGAAGCTGAACATATGGATAACCTGTCCTTTAAGAGTCCACTTTCAACTTAATTACTAAATCATATAAGTATGACAATAATAACTGGTAAAACGCAGATTAAACAAACACTACAATTTAAGAAATTAAATAAAATATTGCTACTTATCGTTACAATAACAATTTTCTACTTCAAACACCGCACCGAAAACAATGAAGTTATATTGCTTTCCCGCCTTTCTGCATTGAAGAAGTTCACAACTTCAACGCTAGCTAGCGCACAATCCAGTATTCTTTGCTCTTTGGCTTACAGAGCGGTGTTTTCAAAACTGACCCGATTCATCTGGTGACCCGTTTCACCCTTGTTTACCCTAACATTTTTGGACAAAGGGCCTTTTAGTAATGACCAATTCAATTATAGAAATAGATAGGCTTTTCTGAATTATGAAGTGTGCGTACATGACTGAACAGTCTACTCAATCGAAGCTGTGATATTTTTCTGCTAGGTAGATTCAAAAGTTCTTAGAAATAAACACAGCATTTACTTAACAGCTAGTTCAATAACAAACAAGGTCTCTCTTCGAAATAAAACTCATTATTTTCGAAGACAATCTGCCATCTTTCCGTCATTAGCTCATTTTAGGGGGAAAATGCAATATGAAGCTAATAAAAATTGTTGGGCATGCCTCCAACCCAGAAACTGAGCAATTGATCGGAATAACTATAAAAAAACCTTTTAGCGCCATATTAAGCTTACAAATATAAATTTGTTGAATTATAGCAAATGATCGTAAGAATCCGTAGTAAACCTTTCATATTATAAGAAGCTCAATAAGTTGTTGAAGAACCACAAACCAAGACACTGAATCACCGAATAAATAAACCATAGAAAACTCTTTCAATGCTAAATGAAGATCACAAAATTTGTTAAAGTGCCATCTCCTCAGAAAATATGCTACCGGTCACAATAAAACCAAATAAAACTCCATTCATGTCATTTGATGTTTACAAAAATATTGTTTAAATACATTAACCGAAAAACTGAGCCACCGACACTGACGAACTCCTTTAATGGTATATGGAGCTTACAAACAGTGTTGAAGTACCGGTACCATGAACCCAGAAGCTGAGTTACGAACCGGAGTAAACAGTAGAAAACCCTTTTATTGGCATATAAGGCTACAAAAATGAAGTATCGATACCATCAACCCAGAAACTGAGTTACCAGCAGCAGTAAATAGTAGAAAACTCTTTTGCTGGCATAATATAAAGACTACAAAAATGGTTGAAGTACCAGTACCGTTAACCCACAAACTGAGTTATCAGCGGCAGTAAATAGTAGAAAACTCTTTTCCTGGCATAATATAAAGACTACAAAAATTGTTGAAGTACCGGTACCGTTAACCCAAAAACTGAGTTACCAGCAGCAGTAAATAGTAGAAAACTCTTTTGCTGGTATAATATAAAGACTACAAAAATGGTTGAAGTACCGATACCATCAACCCAGAAACTGAATTACCAACTGGAGTAAATAGTATAAAACGTTTACTGGCAAATAAAGACTACAAAAATTGTGAAGTACCGGTACCTTTAACCCAGAAACTGAGTTACCAACTGGAATAAATAGTAGAAAACTCTTTTAGTGGCATAATATAAATACTACAAAATTTGTTGAAGTATACTGTACCATCAACTCAAAAACTGAATTACCAACAGGAGTAAACATAGTAGAAAACGCTTTATATAAAGACTACAAAAGCTGATTAAGTATCGGTACTATCAACCCAGAAACTGAGTTACGAACTGGAGTAAATAGTAGAAAACTCTTTTACTCGCATATAAAGAGGACGAAAATTGTTGAAGTACTGTACCATCATTTCAGAAACTTAGTCACCAACCGGAGTAAAAAGGAGAAAACTCTTTTACTGGTATATAAAGACTACAAAAATTGTTGAAGTACCGGTACCATCAACCCACAAACTGAGTTACCAATCGGAATAAATAGTATAAAGCTATTTTACTGGCATATAAAGACTACAAACATTGTTGAAGTACTGGTACCACCAACCCACCAACTGAGTTATCAACTGGAGTAAAGAGTAGAAAACTCTTTTACTGCTATGCAAAAATTACAAAAATTGTTGAAGTACCGGTACCAACAAACTGAGTTACCAACCGGAGTAAATAGTAGAAAACTCTTTCACTGCCATATAAAGGCTACAAAAATTCTTCATTTTTATATACACTTTTAACACATATATTACTGATTAAATTTCAAACTTCTTGACTGTGTTAATCTTTAGGATTTATCTTTCTTGACTAGTTTCAAAGTCTTGTGCTTAATTGTCCAAAGACTAGGCTTTCAATCAGTACCGGTACTACACAAATTGTTGAAGTACTATACTATTAACCCAGAAACTGTGTCACCGATTGGAGTAAACAATAGAAAACCATTTTAATGGCACCTGAAGATTATAAAATATTTTGTTGATGTACTGTATCAACAACCCAGAAATTGAGCCATGGATTGGAATAAATAGTAGGAAACTCTTCTAATGACACATGAAGATCACAGGAAATCGCTGAAGTGCCTTCAACTCAGAAACTGAGCATCGGCCTGCATAAACAGTGGTAAACTGTTACAATGTTATATGAAGTTTACAAAAATTATTGAAGTGCCATCAATCCAGAAACTTAGCCAGCAACCAAAATATAGGCCTATAGTGAAAAACTATTTTAATGGCAACCAACACAGAAACTGAGTTATTGGCAGGAATAAATAATAATAATAATAATAATAATAATAATAATAATAATAATAATAACAGTATTATTATTATTATTATTATTATTGGGTTATGTTATGACGCTGTATCAACATCTAGGTTATTTAGCGTCTGGATGAAATGAAGGTGATAATGCCGGTGAAATGAGTCCGGGGTCCAGCACCGAAAGTTAACCAGCATTTACTCGTATTGGGTTGAGGAAAAACCCCGGAGAAAACCTCAACCAGGTAACTTGCCCCGACCGGGATTCGAACCCGGGCCACCTGGTTTCGCGGCCAGACGCGCTGGTAATAAATAATATAAAACTGTTGTAGTGAGATAAGAAAGTTACAAACATGTTTAAAGTACCACTAACTCAGAAAAGGAGCCACCGTATTAGTAACTCTCAGGAAACTCTTTTGACATACATATGAAGCTTATAGGAATTGTCAAAGTGCCATCAAATTTCAAATTATGTAAATTAAGCGCTTATTTCAGGCGCCTTATGCTACTGAAAGGTAAACACGACAAATTTTGACGTCGACGATAAATGGCGTGTAAACTTTGCCTGGTTTCCTCTTCTTCAGGAACAGGATTATTTTATGTGCCGTAAATTTACAATGTGGCTCTTCTGGAGGAAGCCAAGGTAAAGAATCTGATCATTCATAAAAATGATTCGTCCTCAGCTGAATTGAATCCGTGTATTTCGGATCTCGTGTTATGCGTGGTAAATAGTCAACAAGCGAGATCGATTGTTGTAGTCGATACATAAGAAGGGAAAAGAATTGTCACGCGATCAAAACAAATAATGTCAGTTAGTTACAGTTTATATTTTTCCTAGAATTTTTCCTTCTTTGTTCTAAAAAAAAGTGTTTTAAAGGCCGAGTGCATGTTTTGAATAATCATTTAATAAAAAGATTTGCTTTCAATCCAGATTTATATTCTGTATCAGGGTAAATATATCCTTGGAACGGCTATCAAATTGCCTTGCATACAGAATGTTTCAGGATTCATTTTTGGGAATAAGTAGGCCTTCCCTTCTGCTCGTACTACATTGATTTAACTCAAAGTACGTACAGAATGTTCCAAGACTCGATACCCAACCAAACTTAGAGTGTAGCAGAAGGGGTTAAGGGTGGTAAATTTCATTCACTATTTTGTACATCACAACATATCCGAGGCGCGAAGGAAAAAGCTCTTTCAAGTTTACTACGATACTGTACACCATGTAACAGTTCATTACTATCGAACATGTCTTATGGTAGGTCACATTATCCGAGCTGCATTCTTGAATTTGTTGTCAGCTCCGTCATCTATATTTTCACCTCTTGAACTTCCGTCTTTGTTAAGTACAGTAAATGGCTGGCTGGGAAGAATCTATACACTTCTATTCGACAGGAGGTCCCAGGTGGCGTTCGTGAATCGATACTGACAGGTGGAACACCCTGTCTTAGCTCTGTCAGCCAGATCCATCCTCAGATGAGTAGCCTCAAGAGCTTCCTATTTCAGGATCGGAAATCTCTATCAACTTCAAGAATATACTTACCCTATTTTTAACTAAATTATTAAAGATGATAGATGAAATGTGGGCTTGGAGAGTGTAGATGAAATGAAAAAGTGAAACGGGAGTACGGTGAGAAAAATCCTCTACAACGTTTGCTTTGTCCCCCACAACTTCAATCACAACCAGGCCCGGATCGAACCTGGACCGCTAGCGCTGAGCTCTAATGATACATTGTCTAAGTAAGACAATCCCACTTCCGCAAGAACAGAAGGCGGACTACATGATATGAATATACTGTACATGAAGGAAGGACCCAACATTTTAAACTGTATTAAAAGATACTGTATGCACAGATAAATCCCACTGTAGCACGTAACATCAGATGAGATCATAAGGTCTTGAGGTTTGGAATTCTCTTCATTTTAGGCAAAATATACTTGCTTTTATAACAGTGTTGGTACAGAGATACTTTCGAAACTAACTATTAATAGACTGTTCATTTTTTTTTATTTATTAACCCATAACGTTCTTCACACCTTTGAAATGCATTATTTCCTAAAAAAAAGTATATCTTTTGGATGTGCATGCCATCAATCGATTTAAAAGTGTCCATGGTAGTGAACTCCAAAGTGATATTCACTACTTCCTCTCGGATTTTTAACTTCCAGTTCAACAGCTCTCGAGTCTGTTACCAAAAACTTTGTCAGATCCTTAAAATGAGAAATCATCAGCTATCAATTTCTGTAGTCGTGAGAATATAGTACTCGTACATTACATTGTCATCGAAATGAGAAATAAGTACTAGGGGAAACTGGCTTATTGTTTCAATGCTGTGGCGATAATAATTATGGGCTTGGACCCATCCTGTAGAAGCCACAAAGTCTTAGAAATAAGGTAATTTGTTATCATTTGTGCTTAGTGTTCACCATTTAGAGCTGTTCTTCGACTATCGTCAGTTTAGAAAAGTGCGGTCCGGAAAATGCTCCAATCGGATGACTTTTCTCGTCGGGTTCAGTTTTCTTAGTGCTACCTGCAGAGATGCGCTATCCAATCTGTGAAACATCCTGTGCGAAATCGGTTCATTACATTCGGCGATCAATTTCATTATTGCAAGAAACGTGAGGATTTGGTACGTGCTGGGCAGGATATCGCTCGCGTTAAGACGCTGCACAGTGGGCCAGAATGCGATTCTAGCGGGAAAAAATTAATTTACATAAAATGTTATATCAGTAGGCGACAAAATAATTATATAAGGAAAATTAAACATAATAGATAACAGAAAAACCAAAAGAATGCCCATGAACTCAATGGTTAGGTACCACAAGTAAATATTTTAGTAATATTAGAGCTTACCTATTCGGAATTGTAAATCAGCGTTTGATGAGGGACTAGAATCATCTGTAGAATTATCGTCTTCATTGTTATCATTATCATTATCATCATTATCATCATCATCATCATCATCATCATCGTCATTATCGTCGTCGTCACCGCCACCTCGGTTGTTACCTTTTCATAAGAAGCTCCAGTTACTCTTGGTTCCATTAGCAAACAACGAACATCTAAGGATAATGATCCGTTCTTTTTATTCCTCAATGCTGCACTCAACTGAGCAATCACAGGATCCGAAGTTACGAGTAATATATTAAAAACATCCTGTATAGTAGCCCTACGAGAAAACTTTCTGGCATGGCTTTCCCTGTATTTTGTTAAGTGCTTAATTCTTGCCTCTAGGGCCTCTTCTGGTAACATTCCAATTGGCAAGATAACTCTTCTCCCGTTTACCATTCCTTCCAGTGCATCCTTCAGTAGGCAGTTTCTTCTCAGCCAGTGACCCCACCAATTCCTTTTCCTCTTCCTGATCAGTTTCAGCATCATTCTTTCTTCACCCACTCTTTCCAACACAGCTTCATTTGTTGTTCTCTCTGTCCATTTCACACGCTCCATTCATACTTCAAAAGCTTTTCTAGTCGTTTCTCTTCACTTCGTTATAATGTCCATGTTTCTGCTCCACATAAAACACTTCACTAGTCTCTTCCTTAGGTATTTTTCCAAAGGTCCGCAGAAGATGCTCCTTTTTCTATTAAAAGCTTCCTTTGCCATTGCTATCCTCATTTTGACTTCCTGGCAGCAGCTCATGTTACTGCTTACAGCACACCCCAAGTATTTGAAGCTGTCCACTTGTTCTACTGCTTCATTTAGAATTCTTACTTTTAGTTGCTTTATTTTCCTTCACTCTTCGACTTGTTTGCATTTATCTTCACAAGTCGTTCAATTATTTGATCTAACAATGACTGTAAATCTATTTCGGCGAAATATTCTGTAACTTTCACGTTTTATTTTGGTGGATAACTTCTTAATTTTGCTTCCCCGACAGTATTGTATGATGTGGCATGTATTACTGTGCCTCTGTTTAGCTCCCATGCGTATATTACTATATTGGATTTTAGATAAATTATTGTCTATAAGAAATGACAAAGCTTCTTCTGGAGAATATGGAATAGGTAATGGGTGGGATGACTCGTATGCCTTTCTGTATCTAGTGGCTCTGCGAGGGATAGTTTCGGTATTGTTCTTAATCATTTTTGCTGCGTCCCTTTTACCGGAAGCTCGAGATGAGATTTGAGCAGACACTGTTAATTCTTATTGCGATCGGTCTTTAATTAAAGCTTCTAACCTTTTCTGTTTAGTTTTCATTTCTCTTTAGTCAAAGCGTTTTCTAGGCCTTCCACGTTTAGAGGTGAACGGAACTGGACTGGCCGTTTTAAAATTTTGGGATATAGCTTTATAAACTTCATCAGAAAAATGTAGTTCTTTTTCTAGCGAATTGGAATTTATTGTTAGAAACCTAGTTTCATTCTATTACTTTTTGCCATTGCTCTTGAAATCTGCATTTGAAAACACTCAATGTCAATTTAACACAACGTAACACTTCAGAAGAAGAAGAAGAAGAAGAAGAAGAAGAGTCTTCTATGTTTAGTTTAGATTCTACATAATGCACCAGCTGATCCTCACTCTGTGTTTTATCACTCAACACTTCTCATAGCTCACGATGCGTTATGGGAGGTCGCGGCGAAACGCGCACCTCTGCAAACAAAATAAAATATCTAAGAATGGGGAAAATTTGGGCACATACTGAAACTTTACCCTCAATCGTTATGAGTTTCTACACATTTTGATATGAAAATCTAAACGGATACATTTGGATAAATTTCTAAATTGCTGTGTAAATTTAGAGAATAAGAATTTCACTCTCTGATTACATCAGCTTGTTAACACCTTCAATATAAATTACTGATGAAAAAATGAGAATTTTAACTATATTGATGTGCAAGTGCATATCTGTAGCTTTCTTTTCCATACTTCAGGTATTCACAATAATGCACTGGTACCAAATTAACAAGCAACAAAGTTCACTGTTAACACGCAACTAGCGACGAGACGGAACGCTCCCTCAAGGAAGTGCAGATTACGGTTGTTATATATAAACATGTCCGTTTATTTTTCATCTCTAAGGTCGATTTTCTTAAGCTATGATTATCTGTTAACAGATTCAGAGGAAAAAAATGGGGAATAAAGTAAGTTGAATTTTTATTTTTTTTCCTGCTAGATTCGAATTCTGGCCCACTGTGCGCTGTGCAGCGCTTGAATGCCCATTACTTGTACCGTAAACGAAAAACATGTGTCTTCGTTCCGTACATGTGTGGTCTTTCATCAGATACAGTCAAATATGCGCTAACCGCTGCTACACGATTCACGTAAACAAACATCTGATTGGGTGCATTTTATGACAAGTTTTATTCTGCATAGTTGGACTCACAATAAATAATAATAAACACCGCATATAAATTTTGTAATAGTAAGTTCGGCTCTGCTTCGCCCTTGTGACTATGTGGAGAGCGCGTGCGCTTCCCGACCAAGCGGTCCGATGTTCGATTTCCGGCGTGAGCAATGGAAGAAATTTATAATCCGTCAACGGGACTGGATGTTTGTTCATTCTCTTGTGATTGCCCAGTGATGTCTCTGCGACTCTGCGGTAGCCCTGTACCATGCTGATCACATGACCAGGGAGGCCCGCGCTTGTGAGATGTCTAGTTGTGATTAGTGATTCCTCCTTCTCTACCCGCAGTGGGGTGTAAGTCGGAAAAGGGGGAGATTAAACCGACAAAGAAAGAAAGAAAGAAAGAAAGAAGTTCGCCTCTGACCTTCAGCCTGTCATGCAGGAGGCTCGGGTTCGAGTCACGGTCAGTCCTGGGATTTTTCAACAGTAATCTCACTAGAAGTTTTGATTTATCTAGAGAAAATAAGAAACTCGAGTGAAACTTCATTGACTATTACACTATTAGAAGAAAGTATATAAAGATTAGAAGAAATAAAGCACTCTAATACAATAAAATATTAACTGACTTACTAAAATTCTATTTCACTAATGTTAGCTTCATCAAAACGTTTGAACGGAACCGCCATTTTCAGTTGACTATCTATGCGGTAAACAAATGACGATCGCAAAGCATGTTTTATAGTACCGTAAAGAATTTTCAGTTTGAAATGTTGGCAAAGAAAGAAACAAATGGTGGGGAGGTGACAAAAACAGAAGAAAGTATATAAAGATTAGAAGAAGTAAAGTAGGCCTACTCTAATAAAATAAAATATGTATTAATTGTCTTACTAAAATTCTATTTCACTAATGTTAGCTTCTCCAAAACGTTTGAACGGAGCCGCCATTTTCAGTTGATTATCTATGCGGGAAACAAATGACGATGTTTTATAGTGCCGTAAAGAATTTACAGTTTGAAATATTGGCAAACAAAGAAACAAATGCTAGGGAAGTGATAAAAACAAACAAATGATAGAGAAATGATAAAAACAAACAAATGCTAGGGAAGTGATAAAATTGTAGCGATAAACAGTCATGATTGATTGAAACACGTCCTTTCGTACCGTTTTATTGGTCAAAAGCAGTATGACGCAGTAAAAGTGTAATAGTCATTGTAAAATCCATAGTGACACATGTGGGGTCCTTCCGTTTCCTCATATTAGATATCAACATCTCAATTTATTACCCTTTCATAACATTCTCCGATCGCCGACTTGCGAAGCGCAGAAGCAGCTGGTTCGGGCACCGAGTGGGGTTGCATGCTCGCAAGATCTACCTCTCCATCGTTCATCATATCGTCTGTTTAGATATCGTTTCACATGTAGAAAGAAATGGGATGGAAAGAGTGCGGTATACATACGAAGCATGAATGTTGTCAATTTACCGTATCCAGGCGCTCGGTTCACTGGCGGTCCTAACCAGAAAAAAAAAAAAAAAAACATTACCTCGTAAACGGTTAATTTTCCGACCCATATTTACTGGAACTTCTTTACTTCTTTTCGTTTTTACTTCACATCCCTAAATTTCTGACCATCACTTTTGAAACACCCTGCATAATGCAGAGGTCTGGGGTAGTAAGGAGACTAGTATAAGCACTGACAAACTGAGAAATGTGTAAAAAATTCCTAAGTGTATCGTGGAAGGCTTCCAACCTGACAGCTAAACTGAAGTAGAGAACAGATAGTAGGCTGGGAACTATTCTTGAGAGGAAAATGAAATATTCATGTAATATTATGGACGATTCGTCGATATTGAAAAAACAATAGACCTATATATTTCATAACTTTGAAACCGCTAATTTAAAGTCGAATCGGTTAAAACGAGTTACAACCTGAAATAAACAGATTAGACCTGAATTCATAGATGAGAGAAATAGAGACATTAAACGCTAAGATTGTTGGAAAAATTGTAAAAGGGGTTAGGAAATTTATAGGCAGGATTTTTTTTCGAAATATAAAGGACGTAGAATCATTAAAGTATTATAGAGAAATAAAAATGACTTGGGAACGTAAGATTACATCACATTAAATACAAAGGAAGAATGTTTGATGTGGTGGAGACAAGGCATTTGAAGGCTTGAGAAAAGAAGAGGAAACGTTGGAAAGGATATTATGGCCCTTATGTGGGCAAGATGACCACACAATCCATATACTTCTAAATTGCACAGTGACTAATGATATGAGAATTGTCTGGATAGAGAAAAAAAGTTTGAATATAAAATATAAGATAGCATATAAAAAGTTAAGTGGTCCTCTAAACGGCAGCAATCAAAGGAAATTGGAAAAATTCCCATTCAGAGTCAAAATATGGTGGAAAGGGAGGATAATAGATGTGAATGAATTATTGTTATAGAAATTGAGAATTCTTCACTTCGTATAAAACTATTTTAGAGTACAGTGAGGAACAGAAATGTTGAGCGGCTAGAGTATTTCCTAAGTCAAAGAATGCTACACTGCACATGCTACGGGCCAAAAGCCTGGTTCATACCATGAACAAAATATATTATTTTCTCTTTTCTGTTTAAATATTACATATCTATGCTGAAGAAACATTAAAATATAGGGAGGGTTACTATTTGAAATACGTAAACAAATATACACGCGTAAAATGCTGTAGTTCCCCCCCCCCCCCAGACATATGCAGAAGAACCGGGCGCATTCTACCATGGTATGAAAGCACCTAATGCTTTAAGAAAAACCAAGTCCTCGAGCGTATGTGTCTAGAGTATGGGATCAGGGGTTCGAATCCCGAAACGACCAATTATGTTTTATATTTTTAAACATGTAAAAATATACACCCTTTTCATATGGCTTCATATTAATTTGAGTTTCTAAATGTTATGGTCTATTAATATTATTTACAGCATTTAATCTGGAGAAAATAAATCGAGATGTGATGTTGACGCTGTGTCTGTACAATTTGCATGCACAGAGACTAGATTTCCATGAAAGCCGATACATATTTTATAGCTATCAATGCGTAGCATAACATATATACAACTCTCAATCATTTCTTAATTAACTGTATTGCCTATATATTGGATTGATGCAAAAATTCGTAGCGTTTTTTTCGCTGTGACAAAAGTTTTTATTTCAGATGAATAAAGACACAAATTAATCAGTAATATATTCTCCTACATTATCTATGAATCCCTGCCAACGCTGGGGTAGTTTTTTGATTCCATGTCTGAAGAAATCTGCTAGTTTGGAGTCAAAAAATTCTTCAAGTCAAGTTTGTACACCATTTTCGTTATCAAAGGAGTTCCCTTAAAGATTGTTGGACAGAGAACGAAAAAGTTGGAAATCTCAGGGCGCAAGATAAGGACAATATGGAATCAATTCCCAACCAAGCTCCTCGATAGCTGGTTTCGTCATGTTAGCGGAGTGCGGGAGTGCATTATTGTGTTGCTGCACCACTTGATGTCTTCCCGGTTATTTTTCTTCAATTGTGGCCGCAAGGCGTCTAAATTCTTGGTAATAAATGTCGGAAGCTAATGTTACATTCCTGGAAAACAAATCGTAGGCCTAGTACTCGATGCCTTCTTTATCCAACCACATAGCATCATCATCTGTGTATGGGTACTGATTTTTGTACGCGGTGTTGTGTGTTGAAATAACAGAACCATTTTCTTGCATGCTTTCGTCGATGGCATTCTTCCCGTACACAGCACAAATGTTTCGAGCCGCTTCCGCTGCCTTTGCTCTTCTAAGTAAGTAAATCCATGGCGCTACAACCCATGAAGAGCCAAGACCGACCAACAGGCTGCTCGCCTCACGTCCATATGCCGGAGCAGAGGTGGACGATCATCCAACCAGTATGAAGGTATCGTGTGGTTAGCACGATGATCTCCCCAGCCGTTATAGCTGGTTTGCGAAACCGGATTTTCGCTACCTATCGTAGCTCCCCAAGTGCATCGTGATGCTGGGTGAGCACAGGTCCCATACACTGACCGAAATTTCATGAGGACTCGAACCAGCGCGCATTCCATAACGCGAGTTCTAGACAGGATGCCTTAAACCGCGACGCCACGGCGCGGGACTGCATTTGCTCTTCTATTAAACTCAAAACAGAAGAATATGTCGGATGTTTTTTTTTTTTTTTTCATTTGACACTCAGCCTCCTTTATCCCATAAATAGCACAAACTTTCTTCAAATCTGCTAAATTCAAGGCGTATTTACAAGCACACCACTCCAAATAACAAATGACAAACCATAAACAATTTTTAACAACGCAGTGTTGTATTGACGAACAAAAACGCTACGAACGTACCCATAAACCTAATTACTTCATAAAGGTATGGCTATGCATTGACTGTGATCAGCATAAAATTAGCAAATAGATTACTATTCACTGGAAGCCTGATATACAGTTTCTCCTTTCTGAACATCACCACACGAGTCCTCTACTCAATATACATAATTGCAATATAATACTCAGTAAATGACCTGAGGATTTGGACCGTGATTACGATGTAAAACCGAGGATGGAAGTCACGCTTATGACGATATAAATCCATCGCGCGGCGTTGCGGTATAATAACCGTGTATTTATAGTCGCAATGTTTTTGTGCTTAACGACGGATATATTAACCCAGTTCCATGCAATGCAGAGTGTGGAGGTCACGGAGACGTCCGCGGGCGGTGCCAAGCACGAAACAAGCTACCAACTCCATTCAAATCTTCGCCGTAATTATAGACATACAGTACGCAATGTCAGAATCGTACTTGTGCATTTTTAACGTTCCTTATTAACTACACAGGCTTTTTAAAGGCGATGGGCTAATGCTACTTTGATAACGGAATCATATTAGAATGAAAACGCAAGGAAATAAAGGTAAAAGGTCCATAATATAATGTTCAGCTACGATTTATAACTTCCCTACTCAATTATGATCATGACGTCAGATAGTACAGAAAAAAGTGAAGAATGTGGATTACCGGCGAAATGTGGAATGCGATGCATTTTTACAGGCACTATTTATGTGGGATTGTACAGATTTTGATAGAGTTTTATGCAATTTCGAAAACATTTCACCGCGTGGAAAGTGGCCATGGATCTAGGAAGAGGAAAGCTGCAACTTTTGCATTGACAGGCAAGGGAGATAACACTTAAAGTGTATTAATTTATACTTTGTAAGTGTGTACAAGCAGAAGACGAGAGATGCGACGTTGCCGCACCTAAGGAAAAGACAGCAATAGTGGCGGAGTGTGATTTGAAGGCCTGTGATTTTGTCGTTGGTTTCGACTTTGACTATAGTTCCAAAATCACAGCTCGAGAAACCGCCATCTCTAACCGATATGTGGCTCATAGTGATGGCGACTGATGTGCGTATATGTGACAGGTCCAGACAGGGGCGTAATGAATGTGATACGGGCCCGCCTGCAAAAATAAAATTTCGGACCTCCTAAAATAAAATGTATCGGTGCACCCAAATGTATAACCTATCAATAACTAACAATAACATAATAGTACATTATGCAACGAGCCTATAATGGTAGTAATTAAGACGCGAGTATGTTTGTTTATGAAACTCGCTTGCGCTCGTTTCATAATTTTCATACGAGGTGCATTAAAGGGCTACTACCAGGTGTATAATTACTACATTTTGGCATGGTCGAGCATAAATATAATTACAGCAGATAGAAGTTAAACTTTAATGCAATATATTTCCACGTTATAAGAACAAAGGGATTAATCGTTTATTATTGTACGATTATTAAAATAATAACAATTATTAATAAATTAAAAAAACATATAATATACTATAGTGATCGAAATTAAGTAGACGGGTAGGTCTATCAATAAGCATACTTCTATCTTCTGCTGTTTGTTATACTTATAAACTTGCACTCACATTGAACGCTAGTGAAACTGGACTAGACTCTATGCGGCGTGCTTTCTGTGATGCGAAGGTATTGATGATTTCACTGACATCAATGGATCACATTCGATATTGAGGAGGCTGAGTTCACTAAGTCTGTCTTGGGTCATAGAATTCCGTAGATAGTCCTTTATAAGTTTTAGCTTCGAAAATGATCGTTCGGCCGAAGAAACAGTAACCGGAATAGTAGAAATAGGTAAAATGCCGTGCATAAGTCTGGAACGCTAGTAGCTACGATTGAATTTTCTGTTACTAATAGATTTGTTAATTCAGCTACAGAGGTTAATGAGGCTATTTCTTTTTTCAGAGCGTTTCTGAAACCTATTACCTGGTCTGGGGATTCACTGGAGAACTTTTCCTCACATTCATTTTGAAGAACCACTGCTGCATTGTGATTCTTTTCGTCGGAAGCAGAATTTAGAAATTTTGGGGAAATAATTTCGAAGAAATGGTTAACATTATGCATACCCTCACATCTGTTTTTAATTGGGCTACAATGATGTACAAACAGCCATTAAAAACAGTGGTTCTGAAATATATCTTTGGATCTACTAGCCGCTCGTCCTGACAAAACTCATCAATTTTTTTTTCGAATTCTTTTATTTTTAAATTGTGGTGGAATGCCCCAGCTCTTTGCCAAAGATGTAGCTGATGACATTGCTTTTTCAAAATTATTTCGGTAACAAGATAAATTATCGCCTACATTCTGAATAAGTGAACACACTTTATCAAGCTCTACATTTTCCGATTGCATAATTTGTGATGCTAGATTAGTACATTTTAGAATCTTTGATTGCAACACTATTTGAAAAATGAATTGAAATTTCTCTAATTGGTTTTTCAAAGCAACAGCTTGTTCTCTTTCTTCCTTTTTTTTTTTTTTTTTTTTTTTTTTTTTTTTTTTTTTTTTTTTTAAATATCAATATTAATTTTGGCAGAGCCTTAAGTACATCGACATAAGCATAACTCAGAGCTTTGACAGACTGGTATCTCGAAGACCAACGTGTTCGGCAAAGTTTTTTTTAAAGGTATAAAAAGATACCAAATGTTCCCATCTTTCAATACTATGACTGAAGAAAAGACACAACATTTTTACTGTGTCATAAAAGGATCTAACTTCTTGAATTCCACTTGCAGCATCGTTAAGTACTAGATTTAAATTATGCGCTGCACAATGTACATATTTTGCAGTTCTTTGTTCAATTCTCGTTCTGACATCTTTGTATACGCCTGGCATAGGCACAACCGTAATACCCCTGACCACGGAATTTAGTTAATAAGAGTCTCTTTTCGTCTATTGCACTGAGTATTTCCTTGTCTATTCCTAATGCGCTTTGATATTTTATTTCGCGAAAACCTAAGAAGCTGTCATTTATCTTCACGTCACAAGGCTTTCCAGTTACATCATGTGAAACTGTAACATATCTAAATACCTGACTTAATTATTCTTTTTTTGTTTGTCCTGTGTTGTATCTGTAATTATTGAAAAGATGGGGCAGCTTTAATGTCATTAATAATTTCTTTTTCAACTGCACGGGATAAAACATTTATTAACTCATTTTGAATAGAAGGGTTTAGGTACTTTTGTGTATATTTTGGTTTATGAGATCGCGTAATACAGGATCGTACTTTGCAAGAAGATCGATGACTGCTAAAAAGTTTCCACTGTTTGATTTTCCAATTTGTTCCCTATGTCCCCGAAAAGCTAGATTATTGGATGCCAGAGTTAACGTCACATTCACGATACGCTCAAGGACCTGTTTCCATATGTTTTCACTTTTCTTTAGTTCTGAATCCATACCCGCGTCAATTGTGTTTTTCTTACGCCACGAATTGAAAACGACGCATGTGTTCAAATGTGCATAACGTTTCGTGTCGCACTATACTTTTGGTTAACCACTCCAATCTCGGACCCCTTCCATCAAAGCTGAAGACGACGTCTGCTGTGTAAAGAGCCAACACGGTTTACAATAAACAGAGTCATTTTTAATTGAATAACACAACCATTCTCTCCTAATTCTTTGCCTGTCAATGTGAATTCATCGTAATATTTCGTGGAAAAGGATCTATTATCGTGCTCAGGACCTTTAGGAAAAGGACCCGCTGGCTCTGGCTGAAAAAGATTTTGTCTAACGAAGAACTTTTTAGTTTCATTATCTACTTCTAACTCATAATCTGCACGATTATTTGAATACTCTGCAACTGTGATATTGGTAAGCTTAATTACATTTAAGGTAATTTTGTTACAATCTTCTTTTTCGCTAACGCTTTCACAATTGCTGTCTCTACTAACATCTATTTCTATATCACTTTTCACTTCAGACGCGCACCTACTTGTGGCACTGCAAACATTTGTAACTGTTGAGCTAGCACTACTACTAGGACCAGGAAGAGAAAAGAAATACTTATTCACTAATTTGTTTATTTCTTTTTCTAACTCTCGCTTCTTCTTTCTTTTCTGTGCATCACTTAGATCTCAGTGCTTAATTTTAAATGGTTTCATTTTTCAGTAACTCTATACTATACTGTCTATACTCTCTAATAATAATTTACTCGATTAAAACACAGAAAAATATACGAATAAAATTACATTAAAAACTGTTCAAATAAAGTTGGAAAAATATCACACCGACCACACAACTGACATTATTAACTTCTCGCAAAGAGAGCTCGTTCGAAACTGAGTGAAGTGACTGGTCGTTACTACACAAACATCTTATTGGATAATTGTTGACATTATAAATTTGAACAAAAACCCATTGCATTGTTGTCGAATAAATTATAACAAAAGTTAAACGTTCAGAAAAAAATGTGCATAAAACCATCTCAGGTACACTACTCATCAAGAAAATACAATCTAATAATTAAAATATGATATTTTGGTATCAATTTTCATTGTTGTCATTATGATAAAATAGCTTTGCGCTGCTCTTTTGTGAGGACTGAGAGCGATGCCGCATATTATCGCCGCGGCCTCGGAAATCGATTAATTTCATTTGGAATAGCCTAAATCGCCATTATGCGTAGATTCCATAGAAGGGGTTTGCGAAAGAGGAGATGAAATAGATATAAGGCAGTAAAAGATGAAAAGAGAAAAAAGAAGTACCAGACGGATGAAAAAGGAAGTCTGGTGATCGATAATAGAAGCTGAAGTGATGGGAAAGAGAAGTAAATGATGATGGAAGAGGAATCGATGTTAAAGGGGAAGAATAGATGTTAAAGATGTGGAAAGCGAGATGAAGGAAGAGTATTACATAGCAAAAGAGGAGGAAGAAGTAAGAGATGAAGGGTGAATAGGCGAACAAGAATGAGAAGCTGGGATAAAAAAACAAGGATGAGAAGAGGAACAGCAGGAGAAGAGGAAAACGGGCAGGAGAAATTAAGAATGGAGGAAGAAGACATGATAAAGAAAATGGGAAATGTATGTATGTATATATGTATGTATGTATGTATGTATGTATGTATGTATGTATGTATGTATTGCGAGTAATTTTACGGCTATCGCCGTCTCCTGCTTCTCAACTTCCAGGTACTCTGGTTTTGCCAATCGCCCATTTGTAGAACCCCTGCAGACCATATGGGAGATAAGAATGGAAAATATTACGAGCAGCAGAAGGAAATGAAAATGAGATGAGACAGAATGTATAGGTGTAAGAATTGGACGAACAAGGGGAGAAGCAACAGGAGAATAACCGAAATAAAAGAGGGGCTGGAACATCAAGATCTCTACTTGCAAACCAATGGATTAACCAGCCTTAACGATCTTGTACCTCATCTGATAAACTTTCGAAACATCTTGTAATTCTGATAGACCTTCAGTGATAGTAAAGAACAAGAGAGTTCTTCTTCTTCTTCTTCTTCTTCTTCTTCAAAAGCAGCCATCACTTCATTCTTTGCAATAAAACCAGTACGTTCAGAAGTTATGTATCCAGCAGAAAAAAAAAAAATATATATATATATATATAAAGAAAATAAATAAATGAAATAATATTAATTTCTTTGCATTTGGATTTCGTACAAAGCCAAATAATAAACCTGTACAACAAAGTTTGATGTGAGGTTGATATTTTATCTTGTGAGTCAATTATACAACAGTTCTTTATTTCACAATACTGCAACAAGCTTATAAGCTTACATGCAATTGTTTTTTGGCATTATGAAAATAAAGAGTGAATCACCTAATTATTAATAATTTGCAATTATAAATAGGTTGGACAAATTGCAATTGTGCAACTTATATTGTATTCATTCCCTGAAATAATGTATACATATTTATCCATATAATTTCTTTCTTTTCAGTCTTTACAGCTCCGAATTATATGCAATACCACTAATCAAAAACAAAACTTTTGTGCTGTTTTTTTTCTAGTAGCACAAAACAAACCTGTTTACATTTATTAGATAATTCTAATACACTATTTATACAAAATATCTTGCACCTAGATGCATAATCATGCCTTATGTTTGGATAAAACAAATTCACTTTTGAATTCATGACTAGTTACGATGAATTGCATTTCTCAATGTTACGTACACTAGTGAAACTTGACAGATCAGTGCCCGACTTCGCAGTAACATGGGTGCAAGCATCGCATTGCATTTTTTTGTGTAAAGGTATCTATGTGTTCACATATGACCCTATATAAGTGGCAAGAACACTCGAATCATATCGCTTGCAATTCTCTGTATCAGAAAATTAAAATCACAAACACATCACAGGAACAAAATACAAAACATGTTTTATATTTATAATTTCTGCATCTTCGGACAAGTCAATTGCTCAAGAAAGATACTTTGTATAATCTTCAAACAAATAGTGTAGGAGGTATGAAAGTAAAGAATTTAAATATCTGTTCATTTGGAATTGTGGGTAATCATACATTTCTTCCAAAAAAGGTTGAAAATTTCCAAGAGAGAACAAGTACTGTTAATTTATTTTCAAATGGAAGGTAGCTTTAGCAGTGCATTCAGTAAAATTAACTGTGCCTGCACAAAAGTATTTAAGTTGAAAATACTTGACTAAAATTCATAAATTACTTTCAAGCAGTTTTCTACTCTGCAGTGTACATTCGAAATAATGAAAATGTTCCTAATGTTTCAATTTAAACAAAATATGGTATTCAAAATATTAAAATACGAGATCAATGTTCAATTGAATCCTCAATGAGAATGTACTGTTAAATTTCTGCTTCACAGAATTAAACTGCATGAAGACATAATGCCTCTTGGAAAAGAATTTGTCCCAAAATACAGTAAGTAAGGTAATAAACAATGTAACCCCACTTTTACGTCCCCCACAATTTACATTTCCCGCCATTTATTTAATTATTTTTGGTCCCTTCAATTGTCATTTGTTCATAACGTTATGGAACATCACGCATTTACGTTGGTGTAATTTAAAGTTTTTCTCTATTTACATTGTTGTATAACAGCTAAGACATTTTTTGCACAGCAAACAAATGCCCTCAGTGCAAAAATGGGACACAGAAAAGGAGGATTATTGTTGATAACAATACTCTGCCCATCCACAGATCTTGTATCTAATATGTAATTGATATTTTTTCAAATAACTGCACAAGTAGACTACAAGTCCTTGCATTTGGGCTCTATGCATGCCTTCAAGGCTATGTATCGAAAGTGTCTAGTGCTCTAAACTTCATATTGTATGACAGAGGCGCAAAAGACATTAAGATCTCTATCATTAGGTGTATGAAGGCTTGTATAGAAATCAAACATTACCAACTGCTTCCAGAAAGCTGAATTTCTTTCAGAACTGACTGAGGAAGTAGTTGTGGAAGAAGAAGAAAATGAAAAATTCGAAAAAACACCTTTTTTGCTGTAGATATTGATAATACCACGTCAGAGAAATTCTATGAAGAAGAAAAGCAATTAGAGTTTAAGAGTTTTTAGGTTACTACAATTTTGCACCATTGAACTATTTTTCTCAATTTACACCACTTTATCCCCCGGTCCTTTGAAAAGTGTAAAAGAGGGGTTCCACTTTATATCATAAAACAATCAAGAATTACAATGGAACTATTTCAACGGAATAAGGACCAGAAGTTCTACATTCTCTGCAATGTGACAAATCAATGTTTAATTTTATTAGAGTGGAATTGTCATCTTAACTGGACTAGTAGTTATACTCGACTACTATTAGACTGTTGCATAATTTAATCTAATCTAATCTACAATTAAATGGGTCACCCCAACAACATTGTAACAGCCATAAGGTTCAGAATGTCAATTTTTTAAAGAATCATTCACACTCTAGAAGATTTAAATGAGTATATAATTAAATCGACGTAGAATGTTATGACAACGAGTTTTATTAGTTTCCACCTACATTTTCTACTTTGTAGCGGAAATGGCTCTGCTAACTATTGCCTGATAGTATCTAAAAGTAGCAGCGATATGAAAATTGCCCCATGATGCCCATGTAACCATCTTCTCCTGTTATTGGGAATAATCAATTTCGTCTTACAGGTGTCCCCATCTCATATTATATGAAATTAACACCCCAAGACCAGCACAGATGTCATTCAGATTTCAGAAATTACTAATGTCTGAGATAGCATTAGCAAAAAATGCAAAATAGCTCAAATTAATATGAAGTTTAGTATTTAATATTTTTGTTTTTCACGTGTTCCAGTTCTTTAATTTGATTTAATACTAGTACTTTAGAATTTGCAATAAAACACGAAAATATCTCAAAATGAAAAATAGTAAAAAAAAAAAAGGGCCAATTTTGATGAATTTTTGGTTTCTTGATGTAAAAGAATTTGCATTGAATTCCTGGGCTGACTGTACTTCAAAATTCACGTTGAATGTGTTCTAATGTTGATGGCTCTGAAATTAAAGTCCTTTTCTTTTGATTTTTAGCCTCTCCAGCCCAGAAGTGTGTATCGGCCCCAACAAATAGTAATGATGCTGAAAGATTAGTCAGTGAGTATAATTTTGAATGTGACACACAGTTGGTCTTCAATGAAAGAAGATACGAGTACAATTGAAGCATATGGAATGCTATGATTCAATGAGGAAATGTGGTAAGTGCAGTGGTGATATTCAAAAAGTTTAACAACCAGTTCTCTCATGTGTACCTATGTTAAACATATGTGGTATATGTCCATGGTAATTGCCAATATTACCTAGAAATAATTTAACAACCGGTTCGTGTGAACCGGCCGAATATCACCACTGGTTAAGTGTAATAAGATCATGAGAGTAAGTAATTGAGTAAGTGTTAAAGTTTATATTTTATTAACATTTATTTATTCCATAACCATTATCCTTGTTTTCCTATTATCTATCAATTTGCTAAAAATCGCTAACTCTGAAAATCATATAATGCTACTAAATGATAAAAATATAACAATTTAATCAGATTATATCAACAAACTGTACTGGTCATGTAGGAGAAAATATCTGACAATTAGCTACATCAAACATAAAACTGCGTGAAAAATAATAATGACAATAAATATGCAACACTTCCTTATGTATTTGTGTCATAAAAATGGATAATTAATTTCTTTCGAATGTCATACCTTATCCAAGCTCTAAGATTACGAAATGTTTTCATTTCAAAGTTTTCGAGTAATTTGAATATATCAACAGAAGAATTTTAAAATATTGTTTGCGTGCAAAACTACGTATATCTTAAAGAGGGTAATTCAATTGTCAAAAAATTTGAATTTCTATAGTATAATGTAGTAAAATTGGAATGAAACCGTGTTTATTTTCGTTAAAAATGAAGCAAACATTTTTGTATCTCTAGGATGTAGTAAGTACTACGCACGTAGCAAAATTATATAACAATCATATTTCAATTTCGTGCTCCGGTCCTTATTCCGTTTAACATTTATTATATTGATTTAAATCAACCTCCTTTTCACTGAAATCGTTCCAGATTAAAGAATATGGTACATTTCTATATCCGAATAACTGTGAATTATATTATATTATACAAGAGACTAATAATAATTATGAAAATAACTTTTACATACTTAAGATGAATTTTACATGCTTGGTATTTAAAAAGATGGCAATCTCCTATTAATTATTATTACTATTAGATAAAATTCGAGACAAAATTTACAAAAAAATTTAAAGTTTTTAAAGACCAATATAAGTTCAATTGTCATACCATGGCAGATTAAAAACACGAGAAAGCCATCTTTGGCTATCTTTGTTATTATAATGTATGTGTAGAATAATAAGTTCACAACCCAACACCATCAAACTTTCAAGAATTCATTTATCAGATTACCAGTATATAAAATTCTTAAACCCCATTAAAATGAACATGTATCAATTTAAGGAAACACATTCTTAACATTTGTCGACAGTTTCATGCTTTAATAGTTATAATGATAAAAGTTACGTGATTCTTAAAAGTATCTAGTAAAAATATAACCTCCATATGAGGATAAAATGTTATTTTTGATAGGATATTAGAAATTAGAATATAATATCTTGCATAAATTATCATAATTCTAACATCACAAACAGTATTTTGTGAACGACTTTGATATACTAACAATCTTACGTTCTCTTTTAAGAGAACAAAATATTGTAAAAGGATAGATACCTAAACGAAAAGCAATAATTTTTCTGGCTATTATCAATAGAATACAGACGTAGAGCATTAACTACACATTAATATACGATATGAATGATATACGACATATTTAGGATGCAAATGGAAAAAAAGTTACAGAAACCATGTTATTATTAAAAATTGTAAAAAATATTAACATACTTATAAATCGAGATTATTATTTTTAGTATGTTCACTGCCATTCATAGTTATAAAAATCATGCTTTAGAATATACAAAAAAACTGCAAGTCATCTCGTAAAATACAGAGACTGGGGATGACCAAGATGTACTTACTGATTCCCTTATTGCACAAGAGTGAAACCAACGTCTAAATCACTAGAAAGGAACCTGGTATATTGGGAAAAGTTACAGTTTCTTCATTTTGAATAATTCTGATAAATCCAAAGTCAGAATGTGACTATACTTATACAGACTTAAGTTTTTTTTTTTTTTTAACTTCAAAATTCTCTTTCAAGTCATTCTGAAAAATGGATGATTTCATAGATTAATTTTACCAAATTAATAATAATAATAATAATAATAATAATAATAATAATAATAATAATAATAATAATAATAATAATAATAATAATAATAATTCTCGGAGGGGTCAGAAATTTTCAAGTAAAATTTCTACTTTGGGATTAGGAGAGATGGCGGTGCACAACTTCTAATCACTAAATTGTGTATCAATATGCCTGGATTAGATCCCAAATCTCTATACAGTGCATATGAAGAGAAGGCATATGTTACTGTTGATAGTGATTCATCTGTCGGATGGAGATGTTATGCCTGGTGCTATTGAACAGGATTAGGCAATGTACTGGCACTGGATTTCCCCTTCTCCCTTCATCTCACCCATTCCCTACACTACACTTAGACATACACTCACACTAGTACACGACAAAAAACTCTTCACAGATACACATCATGTACAGCGTGGCTGCCGAAGTGGTATACAAATTGAAAATGGGTCACAGTCCTGTCATCTATGCGGAACCTGAATTACGCAAGTGAAGTCAGTAGGCATTAGATACACACACATATTATTATTATTATTATTATTATAAAATATTATATTATTATTATTATCACCATTATTTTGTAGAAAGTAAAAATTACAAGAAAATCATTAAGACAAAAAAAATTCCTTAGTACACATACCACCACATGATATGCAATTCAATGCTTTAACTGAAATACATTACTATTACGTAGCTTATTCAATGCAGCTTTCAAATGTATAGCCTACAGAAAAATATATCTTCGAAATACAAATCAGACATCAGTAGCTACTTTGGCTTATGTAATACTGCACTAAAATGTCAATTCTTAATGAGTAAAGGAGACTTCTGTATTCTGTTTGTAATACAAAAAAAAGCAAAAACTAATAAATACTGAAGAAAGAAATCAGAACTTTGACTTCTGGCATGAAAACATACAATTGGATCTCCTTGGAGGATATTCTTCTATTTACATACTTTTTTTATAAGATGCAAGTTGTAGTGTTTCGATTTTCTTGTTGAATGCACCCATTTTATCATTCACAGAATGAACTGAACTACCTAACACAAACAGACCTGGCACTGAACATGTCAACAACTTTCAAAAACATTCGTACCAGTTTTATAATAGGTATAGTTTGATTTCAAATAATTCAATTCTCTTCACTATTGCACAAGAATCAGATAAATAAGACTCATCTGAAGAACTAATACAATCTCACTATAATTATGTAATAATAGTACCGTAATCATAACTTGTTTTGAATCCAATATGAAAATTAAATTCGTGGAAATATGAAGCCACATATTATGTATTGTCTAATTGTACATCTTCAAGCAAGAATAAGATGGCTGTTTTATTTAGATTTCATTAAATTTATACAATAAAGGAAGCAGGTGTCACCATATAGAAGAGTTAACATTAGATTTCTTGATAAATATTGCTCGTAGTTACATATTTTTGGAGAGGACAAAAATATAACTACCAGTTCTTTTAATTTAAAATTATTTTCTTTTTAACTAGTTTTCTGTCTCTCCAATTGAATAATTCTTTATGAGGTAATTATATTTGTAGATGTTGCATAAATTGCTGGTTTTGAAAGGTTGTTTCTCAAAGCAATGCTTTTATAAAGCCTGGTTCAGACAGAACAGCTTACTTGATGTTTTACTTGCACATGCTTTTAGTTGCAAGCAAGAAGGAGCGTGTGGACCGTAAAACTGAGCATTTTTAGAACTGAACGAAGACTGAACATTGAGTTGGAGGCATTCAGTTTTAAAAATCGCTCAGTTTTATGGTTCACACGCTCCTTCTTATTTGAAATTAAAAGCATGTGTAAGTAAAACGTCAAGTAAGCTGTTGCAGCTGGACCGGGCTTAACAATCATTTTTATATTAAGTCATCATAATGAAATTGATAGGGGGTGGGGGGAAATTAAGGTAGCAAGAATCAATTATATGTTCATGGAATTGCATTACTACTACATAGTACAAAGAGTAAGTAAATAAAATAAATTAACGTATATGAGCTTGTATTGTCATCATATTTTAAGTGGGTCAAGACAAAACTGTGATGTTGCAAAGCATTATGTAAAAACCATTACAATTAGCTATAAGTGCTGTCATGGTGGTCTAGTAGCTTGAGTGCTGGACTTATAATTCTGTGGAACTGGGTTCGATTCCTGGCATATCCCCGAATTATAATTTCTGTTGGGCAAGCCCGTGGTCCAGGTAACACAGAGGTTTTCTCTGGGGAGCTTTGATTCCCTTGTGGCACCCCAACAAATATCCATCATCATTTCATCTCAAGTGAATGTAGCATAGACCAGTCTTTTATGGTGCACCCCTGCCAACGACTCTGTCGGTAAATTAGTCTACATAACTGGCTTCATATGGATGAATAATGAACAGTCAAGTGCCCACCATTAGTTAAAAAAAAATATGTTAGCTATAACTTCACAAAATTTTATAACTGATCTCGAGTTCAGAGGAAAGAAATATTCTCATTACAACAGATTAAAAAAAATGAGTGTATATAATTATTATTTCAAAATAAACTTAAAAAAATTAAATTTTCAGATATCTAAATAAATTCCATATTACTTTGTCTTGAAGTCTGTAATGTTTCATTCATGTACATTCAATAGAATTGAGCGTTCAGTTTAATACTGCTAATGCACAACACTCGTAACTATATGTAAAGGAGGGATGGGAGCAGATATCACAAATATTCTAATACTGGACAAAATATAATTGTCATACTGGATTCAAAGTTCAGAGTGCAAATTGTAAGAAGGAAAAATAAAATCTTCAGAAAAATCCCATAAAAATGAGCAAGAAAATTACTGTATATCAAAACACACAGTTGGAAAATAAATTGGGGTATATTATCTCTAGTTCATCTAAATTAGACATAAAATTTCAGTTACAAATTGATGCAAAGCAGACATCTTACAATTGCAATGTCAGTACTGCAATTCAAGTCATTTCTCTGATTAATTGTTTCAAATTTTAACTCTCAACTATGAATATTTGAGTAAATGAAAAGTTTTGATGTAATGCACAGATTTAGATATTTCTCATAAAAGTAAAATCATAAAATTAAAGTAAACTAATGGGTTAATGGATAATAATAATAGGACATCACCTTATTATTATTAAAAAGTTTTCAATGCACAATTTCCAATGCTATAAACAAGTCTGAAAAAAGATTCTGATTATTCAATTGGAACAGTTTGCTTCCATTAGAACTATAAAACTGATATATATATATGCAACCATATTGGTAAAAATATAGGTAATGAGAAGAACAAATGCATTTTTTGTACTGTCTGAAATATGCAGGAGGAAAGGCAAATAAACAAATAAAATAAGAGGACGATAATATTCACTTCATATAGTTTTACAGTTATATACAATTTTGAAAAAAAAAAAGTTGATATGTTAGCATAATTATACAATATACAAAGACAGAATCACAAGCCTTGAATGTATATGCCACAAAGCATGCAGAATGCGGGAGCCAGATTCGCATTTGTGCAACTTGAAGATGGATCGCAGTCCTGCCATCTATCCACAGTATGCGGAACCCAAATCACACCAGTCAAGTGAGTAGGCATTAGACACAGACAGACACAGACTTCCTCGCATCCAAAACAAGGAAATGAGTATTAAAGCATCATTCTCTGACTGCTTCTCACTTCCCGTAGCAATATACTTTGAAAAAGGCTGAGTGCAGACTCCTAGATATGTTAAAGGGGAAGATGTTTGTATAGCCATGCTACCAAGAGAGACAATTTGACTCCAGAGGATTATAATTTTTTTTTAATTTCTGTTTAGGCTCAATAACTACGTAGACTCACGGGACTGATGTACACTGCCTCCCAAGACACATTATAAGTACAAGCAATGTCATATATTTGCTGACAGGTAATTAATATGTGCGCATGGTGGTATGAACAGTAGCTTATGTGAAATGTATGGTACCGGTAGATGTAGTTGTTAATTTCACCGTGTAAGCATTTGAATAACGTGCAGATATACATTTTATCAAAAGAGGGGCAAAATGTTAGTGTAGCACTGGAATTCACATATCCTGAGATCAATTCTGTGTGTGGGAGCAGGAATTTCATGATTGTTTCCGGTAATGGTATCATTGCTAACAGAGAATTACTTTGCAGGTGAATGTGCATAAAACGTTACAACTATGTCATCACGAAATTACTGATTCACCAACACGTATCAAAGACAATTTTATAAATAAACATGGCTATTGTACTAATATTAGTCACGAAACCAACGCAAAAACATCAGGAAACTCCTTCACTATATTATCTCACAAAGAGACCAGCATCAGAGGTTTAACTTTGAAATATATTTTAATATGGGGCTCCCCAATTTTGCACCAAGGCAAATGAATTAGAAAGGGCACTTCGTAGAAAAGAACCATACTAGTGTTTGTTGTTTGATATATATTTACCTATATACAGTAAAACCTATATAAACCGGAAGTGCTTTGGACCAGAAACTATTTCCATTTTAAGGTGGTTTCCGTTTATGCAAGGTTAGCTGGTTTTTTGTACCTCAGTGCTGCTATTTCAGTACACGCATTGAAAATTTAAATTTCAAGAACCTTTAATGAAAAACATATAATTACAGTATATGACACATTACAGTACGAAAACAGCTATTCATTGAAAAGTCAAAGTCACTTCAGTGCTATAAAACTGTACAGTATTACTTTTTCCAAAAGTCTTCCAACGTTTTTAGCTTCATGACTTTTCAATTACACTTTTTGTTGATGAAAGATATAGGCAGTCCTAGTTCTGAATTATTTGCGATTAATGCACATTCCTACAATTGCAGAATAGATTGCTTCTGAATTTTACTTGCTTCTGTAAGCTTATTTTTTTCAAATGGGGTCTAAGAATTTTATATTTCTCCCCTGTTACTGTCACTAATAAATTGAAGGATAACACTCATAGCACAACTACATTAACAAACTGGAATTGTAATGGGGTAGGTCTATGACTGAAGATTATCAGTACAGTACTAGTGCCATAGAACAAGCATTGCATCACACTTAATAGCCCATTCAGAAAACCAATGTGTAGTACAATTTCTTGCCTGTCATTTCTATAGTATTTTGTTTTAATGTAATTGCATTACACTGGTAGAAAATTTCGTTTTATTCAATAATTTTTCTCTTTTAGGACTAACAATATTGTTCCACTTTTGCGTAAGGTAGGTTTCCGTTTTAAACTGTTAAAAGACCTTATAACTTCAGGGGACTAGAGAAAAATTATGTCTAAGGCAGGTTTCCAGTTTATTCAGGTTCCACTTTAGGCACGTTTTACTGTATATCTATATAACTATACATCTAAATAAAAATATAATACATATTACATTATAAATAAATGGTATGTTTTATTTAACAATGCTCGCAACTGCTGAGGTTATATCAGAATTGCCAATGTGCCGGAATTTTGTCCCGCAGGAGTTCTTTTACATGCTAGTAAATCTACTGACATGAGCCTATCGCATTTAAGCATACTTAAATGCCATCGACCTGACCCAGGATTGAACCTGCAACCTCGGGCATAGAAGGCCAGAGCTATACCAATTGAGCCAACCAGGCTAACTATTATTACATTATATCATAGTACATCCTTGTTAGAATATATAACAACTTACAAATGTGTGTTTAGTCCTTTAGCTCTAGGATTCGTTCAGCTACTGTGAAAGACTTTACCCTTCCTTCTCCCTCATTCCACAAGACTTCCCTCTCTCCTCCTAATTAGCTGAAACTGAACACAGTCCTTCACCTCTGCAGATGCAATAAAGACATTGCTGCTGATATGTTTTAAAAATTAAGCTGAGAATAGACTAGAAAAATAATTACACTGAATAATTATAATAAAATTATTCAACACATTTCAGAAAATTATAGTGCTATTATCAGTAACAAGTAAATTGTAATTATAAGAAGTTTTCCTAACATTAAGGGGCGCTTATCCAATATCCATAATCTATGTGCAATTTCAATCTCAGAACAAGAGATTCTGTTGCAATACTGACAATGATGTTTGATATCAAGCTATGCTAACTCAGTCTCATGGGACAAAAGCTGCAGTAACCCTCTAAACTATTAATATCTACAAATTGGCCATTATATAAACTACATTGCTATTTATCTAGTGACAATGAAACACAATCAGCTCTAATGTTTACTTGATAAGTCCAGCTTTTATGTTGGTAATATCCATCCAGCTTGCATTAGTGGGTACATTTATACTTAAGACTATCTATTTATAGAATCAAGACAGGTATTCAATTGTCAATTATCACTATTATTTCAGCGACACACTTCTTTGTGTGAGGTACATAAATTATTTTTATAGATGAAAAAATGTGCATGTAATGCAAAAACCAATAATACTGGATGGACTTCGACAAAAAATAAATTATATTTATGGAATCTGAAGGAATTGGAGGAAGAAAATGGCAATCTTATTTTAACTAAATGATATTCTCACTGGCAAAAAAAAAGGCGAAACATATTTTATTACTCTTTATTAAAAGATCTAAGTTAATGCTAGTGATAACCATACTTACCGAAAATACTTTTAATTAACAATTTACAATTCAATTGTTTTCTACTTGCAAACAAACAGTCATTTATATGAATACTTCAGTCTAATACATACAGTCACGACGCTTGAGGTGATTTTTTGCATTTCTCACGATACAATACTCCAAGCGGTTAGCAACTGAGAGTAGTAGGAACAATAGACTGTGCAGCTAGCAACTGAAATTCAACTATCATTAGATGCATATTCCCTGTGTGACTGTATGTACTAGATTGTGTGATTACCTTAAATTAAAAACAATTGAATTGTTACGCTTTTTTTGCCGGTGAATGTAGTGCAAGTTAAACTTCTTTTTCAATACCAAAATATATTAACTGTAATGTTCAATTGAAAATGCTGCCAATGAAATTCGTTCAAACAATAAGAGTTTTGTGGTATCACATGTTATATTTTAACCACAAATCTGGGGAAATACAGTAAACCTTCGATTATTCGTATGCAGATTATTTGGTCTGCAGATTACTTGATCTCGTTACACATTAAAGCACTGCTTCCATTCAGTTCATAATAGACTTTAATTATAATTTAATGCTCCCAAACATAAATCATTCGACGAATGCATCACTATCTTGCACTACGATAATGCATGGACAGTCAAATACTTTAACTGCGTATTATTGGATAGGAAAATTAAAACTGTATTCTTTCAATGATATAATAAAGATCTTCCAGTGCACTATTAAAACCAAAAGGGAACTTGGTTTCACAAGAAATATTTGCTGACACTACCTCCAAGGGAAGATGATAACCACAGAAGGCAGTGTCAGTGCTGGATAATTCCCTTCACATCTGGACGAGAGTAATCTAGTATCTAATTATGACCACATCAAAACAAACTTTTTGTCCCATAATGTCACTTTTGTAGCCCAGCCCTTGGGCCTTTGCATCATCACATCCTTTAAACGATTCTATCAATTTAGCCTTCTGAAGATATGACGAAGATGGTGCATGGTAGCATAAAAAAGTAGCTAGGAATGTTCAATGCTATTTACAGCATATCTAGTTCTTAGCAGCGTGAACCAAAGGGGCAGTATATTTACCTTCGAGGTACCTACTTTGCTAATTAGTATGCATCAGTAAAACCTAGGAAATGTCATTTATACCTGCCAAGTCCTAGTCTTACATGTCTTCGTCATTACCTTTGGTCAATGTTATAATGGACGGCTAAGCTGTGAAAGAATGAAAAAGCAAGACATTATAATTAAGATGAAGTAACTAAGGGAACACATACACAGGTCCTCCAAAGTAGCAGATGTTGAACGATAGGCCAGTTCCATGCCTCCATAAAAATTAATTTGCTAATTAAAGTCTCAAGAAGGAAACCCAGCCAGATACTTGGTAACAGACAAAGCAGAGTAGAGATATTTAAGAATATAGTGAATGTTGGAACACGAAATATTGAGACTCTTTCAAACCCAGGGAAATTGCATGAATTATAAGATCATATTTTCAATATTAAACTTGAAATTGTTGCATTACAGAGAATTAGATGAGGTGAGAATGGTGAACTGAATGAAAAGCACTTCTCATTATTTTAAATAGTACAAACACTAACATCAGTCAGTCTTTTATTGGCAAAAAAAAAAAATACTTATTCTGTAATAAGATTAGAGCCATTCAATGAAAGATTATGTAAACTAAAAATCAAAAGTAAATATAACAATGTAACTTTAATCAATGTTTATGCCCCCAATTCAAGACAAGAACGAAGACGAAATCAGAGGACAATTTTATGAACTTCAGATTTCAGTTGATGATATTCTGAAACTCGATATGCTTGTAGTTTCAGATGTTCTGAATGAAAGTAGGTATCTAATACTCTTGATTTAACAATCGAGTTATTTTCTCTTTTCCTTCTCAGTATTTAGATGTAAGACTGTTATTTTGTTGAAGTGTTTCACAGTGATCTGAAAGGAAATTGGTTTTCACCTGATTAAAAAAATACTGTCAACCAAAATGATCACGTTTTAATTAAAAGAATCTAATATATATGTATAAAGGAAATGGAAGAAATAAAATTTACAAAACACTGTTGAAATTAGAGTAATATATACAATCAGCATTGTACAAAAAAAAAATTAAAATAACTTTCCGAAACTCAGGACAAATGAAGAATAGAATTCAATCTAATGATCAAAATTTTAACCTGTAACAAAAGTTATTCAAAAGCAAGAGAAAACACCCACAAAACGAATGATGTGACGAAGACTGTATAAAAATTATTAAAGAAAAATGTGATGAAAGGAAGAAAGCATTATTGTTAAAGACCAGTATAAGTAGACAAAAATATACTGCTCAAAAAGATTATCGGAACAAGATTTGAAATTAATTTTTTTATTGAACAATGAAAATGTAGAATGTTGTCCTTAGTACAGCATGAACTTCAGATACTATATTTTATAACAAATTACTTTCCATGTCCATTTATAACCGAGTTGTGGTCAACAATGGTCATCTTATTCGATACTGCACAAAACAAAGTGAAAAATCTGTTTTCTTATTCTAACAATCACGAGTCCTCACGATCTCTACAAGGATTTAGTACCTCGTATGACCTCCATGAGCATGAATTACTGCTTGGAATCTACGAGACATGCTTCTCACAAGCCGCCGAATATTGACTTGGGTGTATTCATCCACTCTTTATTAAGTGCCATCGCAAACTCTTTGAGATTCTGTGAGCTTCGATGGCACCTATGGATGAATCTTTCAAGCATATCCCATACATGATTAATAAGATTTAAATCTGGACTAATCACTGGCCAATCCATTACAGGAATTTCATGCTCATTCAGAAAGTTCATGGAAATGGGAGCAACGTGGGCTCTCGTATTGTCATGCATCAACACAAATCCAGCAACCATATGTTCCATTACAGACAGAACATGTTGTCGTAATATATTCTCAACATAACCAATTGCATTTAGCTGGCCAGAAACGATGGTCAAGGCAGTTTTCGTTTCTAAGCTGATGCCGGCCCAGACAATAATTGAACCCCCACCAAACCTGTCAATTTCAAGAATGATAGGTTCATCAAGATGCTCTCCACGTCTCCAGACACGTAATTATCCATCACAGAAAGTCAGGGAAAATCTTGATTCGTCTGTGAACAGTACTTGCCTCCAATGTCGAAGTTGACAATTCACATGTTCCAGAGCGAATCTTAACTTTGCTCGCTTGTGATGAACCTCCAAACGAGGCCCCCGAGCTCTCAAATTAATTTCCCACAATCTATTCCTCACCATCTGGTCACTTACTGGTATTCCATGTACTAACCTGAGTTCGTTTTGGAGATCACAAGCAATGGATGTATGTTGATGCAGAGCTGAAAGAACTAAAAATCTGCCTTGATTTTCAGTTGTCTTTCATTTATGTTCGTACTGTCTTGACTCCCTATAACGTTTGAAAGCTCTATACATAACTGACACAGAGTGACGGAGGTCATTGGCAATCAGACGTTAAGTCCATCCCTGCTGAATGAGGGTGACAGCTCGTGCGACTTCAACTTTCCTGATATCAACCATTTTGTAGTTCCTTTGCTATAACATCTGAATTAGACCACAACAATGGCTATAGTCTCCAATATGTTCTAAAACGGCCATAGTCAAACAGAGACATCAAGCTAAATCATACTGATATTGGTTTTCACCATGGATGAATTACTATCCGGTTTTCTTGGACTGCGATGAAGATGAAAACCAAATGTTGTGTTTCCTGAACAGAAAAGATGTTAACACAAATGGTGATATCATTATAGCACAGCTATTGCCTTATACCAAGAATTTACAGCAGACAAAAAACCTCTTCCGCTAATTTTTTGAGCAGTATATATTCAGTAAACAGAAAAGAAGCAAATAAAACATGTAAACATAAGAAGAGAAAATGACTTAGCAACAAAATAATGCAAATTGAAGACAAATTTATATACAATAAAGAGGTTTTTTGAAGACATCAAAAAATTTAATCAATGACAAGTGATTATACCTATAATATGTAAAAGTCCCAAAGATAATATTTTATCACATCACAAGTTTGGATAGGTGGAAAAAATATTTCAGAAATAGTTTCAACATAAGAGAAGTAATACATATTCCAGTGCCAATAGATGGAATCACAAATAATCACTTTCATACTTTAACGTATTTTGTTACATAATATTGAAGTCAAGAATCTGACAATATTCCAACAAAATGAATTAATCAAACATGGCAGCATAACCTTAAAACAGGAAATACTATAGTTGATTCTAAATACATGGGAGAAAGAACAGCTACGAACAGACTCAGTGGATTAGGAACAATGAGTTTGATTTTTGAAAAGATGATATATTACACTGTAATAATTACAGACCGATAAATAATTAGTAAATATTGCTATTGGCCGAATAATGGCACAGAGAAAACAAAATACATAAAATACCTTAAGAAAGGCAATTCAGAAAGTTTAATTTTATTGTTAATTTAATTATACCTCTATACATATAAAACAAATTAATTCCTTTAACTACTTTTGTTCAATTGTAAATGGTAACACCTCAGTAGAGGATTAAATAGAATAGAGAATTGTTCTAGAAAATAATCAATTTCTTATTGTTTAAAAGTAAATTAATCTAAATGAAAATATGCTTCTCAATCATAAAATCAGTTGCAGCTTATGGTTACGAAATATGGATAAATAATGGGACCATTAAACAAAAACTGATGATATTTGAAAGAAAAAAATTGATAAAAATATTTGGTCCCATTAAAACAATACCTACACAGCACCAGTAGAATTAAAACAAACAATGAATCAAACAGAACAAATCAAAATAAAACACAACAAACTTCATAATTTCATAAAGCGCCAAAGTGTAAGATGTTTTTGCCTGCATTAATAGAATGCCATAGGAAATGATGGTTAAGAATATCTATAATTACAAGGACACAATGCAGATCAGAAAAGCAGATGGGATGATGAATATTAAGAATTGCGTAATGAGTATCAAGAACAGGTAGAAATGTAAGGATATTTTCCATAAGGCCGAAACTTTAAGCTAAAATCTGTAGTGCCTTCAACACTGATAGTTCTTATTAGGACGTCAAATAACAAACGTTGGTTGAGATTATGGTACAAATTTCTTACAGATTTAGAAGGGAATGATTGCTCAGGCATAACAAAAGATGCGAGGGAGTCGGAAAGAGTGAATATCGCCTTAACTATGAAAAATTCTGAAGATGTTGATGAGTTCAATATTGAAGAATTGTTGGATGTCAATATTTTTCAACCTGACTCTCGATACATGAATAATAGTGCGTGTGTCTGCAAACAATCCTTACAGCATAGAAGGGAAAGAACAATACAATAAAATAAAGACAAGAGTGACTGAATTGTGACTCATAGCATTGCCGTGTGATGATATGTTTATGATATAATTATAGTGATATTCTGGGAGCAAAAAAAAAAAAAAAAAAAAAAAAAAAATACGTAGTGCTATGAGAAGAAGTTTTCATTCAAATGTTCATGGTATGGTGCAACTCAGAAACAAACATGCATTATTCGTTATTTCTCGAAATAAATCCTCTTATTTAAATTTTTTTAACTCGTTAATTTTACTATGCTTTATCAACTGCAATGGTTATCGAACATCTGAGTGAGAAGAAGGTGATAATGCCAGCGAAATGAGCCCAGGATTCAACATCAAAAGTTACTCAGTTTGCTCTTAATGGGTTGAGGGAAAGCCCCGGATAAAACCACAAACCAAGTAACTTGTCCCAACCAGGATTTGACCTGAGTCCGCTCGTTCCACGATCAGATATGCTGTTACTCTAAGTAGTGAAAGTCTAAATTATAATGTGATATGATGAAGAATGGGTGGAGCGGAGAAAAATTCTCTCCGGCACCAGGACTCGAACTCACTGATGCTTTATCCACTAAGCCACACCAGATTCCAGTTCCAATGCCGGATTGAATCCTCTCAGTTTCCCTTTGGTGGCCAAACCTCATGCACAAAAGCATGTCACAAATGTGTGACAGTGACACACACTATGTGCAGAGGTGCACTCATTACGAGTGACTAAGTGGATGGGATCTGACGGAAGGAGCGCCATCTTGAACCACTAAGTGATTATTTACGCATATTATGTTAATATGATGTGATGTTAATAGTTTTAATATTAAATTGGATTATCTGTATCTTTCGAAAATCAATGGAACTCCTACCTTTCATTAATTCGAATAATGAGGGGTTTATTGTGTCAGAATATAGAAATAACCTGCATGTACCTTTATCAGGGAATATGGAGGTGTATTAATATATTTTATTGATGCTATGTTAAAGATGAAGTCATGTTTTAACAGACGAAAGATAAAGTGTTTCACACGAATCCGCACACATTAGAGGAAATCCAAGCTAATACTGAGCATGAAATACGAATTTCAGTTGATGAACTTATGCGCGTAAGTGATAATATAATAAATTATTCTCGCGATATCATGCTTTCATACGAGCAGAAGGACGACACTTTCAACATTTACTGCAAGGTAGGTTTCATAATCCATTTCTGTTTTTGCTGTTGAAGGCAACATTTTACCACCTGATGCTCGACCCCATCCTCTGTGAACTAGATCCCATGCTACAGCAGCCATATAACTACTAAAAATGAATAGGGATATTGCAATATGGAATACTACCAGATAGTATTTTCATATAAATTGTACAGTATCATTTTCATAGCAATGAAAACAATTAAATGTTGCATAACAATAAGAATTTTAAACATAATTCATGTGTTTCTTTCGTAAATAATGAATCTGTGCTACACCAGATTTCACATATTTAAGTTTTAATTTAATTTTTAATTGCGTTTCAACAACAAGATTGCTGTTTTCCATCAATCTTCTTTAATTTAACATGCAGAGGCATTACCTTTCAAAAGATCAGTTCGAAAATGCAGTTTGATTACAGCAGTGAGGTGAACGTCAGGTTGATATAGCAGATTTGATGGGTATGTTTGATTTCTAGGATACTTTCTCATTTTTGAGAGACAAGTTTGGCAACCAGAAGACCTGGCAATGGATCAAATCGTGAGAGTACTTCTCGACAGGACCGTCACATCATCATTCAATCAAGAAGAGCCCCATTTGCTACAGCCAGACATTTACAACAGACCTTCAAAATGTTACTATCCCTTGGTATCAGGTCAGACAATTGGAAATGGACTCTAGCAAGAAATTTTGACGTCCTATAAACAGTTATGATATCTAGCATTTACACCAGCCCATTGCCAAGAAAGATTAGTAAGGGTTAGACAGAGGATCGAAGAAGATACCCTATGGGAACATGTTCTATTTACTGACGAGTTTAGATACTGCCTCTTCAGTGACAACAGATGTCAAGAGAGTACCGTATACAGGTCTGAAGGTAATCCCATGTTGCAGCAATACGTCCAGTGAGTAGTTTCCTATGGTAGTAGAGGTTTATGGTTTGGGCAGGTGTGTCCTTAGACTAGTAGACCGAACTTCATATAATCAATGGAGCACTAAGAGGTCAAAGGTATGCAGGGGAGTTCATCAATGAGTACATTCAGACAGGCATGATGCCATCGGTGAAGAAAATTTCAAATTTCTTGATGATAATGCACGTGCACATCGAGCTGCAATAGTCATGGCAGCTCTGGAAGACCTTCAGATCAGTTATCTTTCACTTCCACTTCGCTTCCCAGACTTAAATGTCATTGAACATGTCTGGTTATGCTTCAAAGGCAACTTGACAACCATCTACTGCATCCAAATACCAACAGAGAACTTACAGATATAAAATCCATAGCATACAATGAAATACCATAAGACAAAATTGATAATTGCATCTGAAGCATGCCAGAGAGATGTCAAGCTGTTGTAAGTGTTTGTGGAAATACAACTCAGTACTAATGTTACAAAAGTATTTCAAAAAACCTTGTCAATCTTTTTATTTATGTAATTAAATAATTCTTATTTTTGTCTCTAGTATTTTTTTGCTTTCTGTTTGGTGGTATTACTTAAGAATACCCTGGAAAATACTCTAGAAAAACTTCAACTTCGTCTACTACATAACTACAGTAAAACTTCATTTATTCGTTTTTATAGGGGTCTGAAGGAAAAAACGTATAACTGAAATGACATTTAATTACAACTGAAATAGCATTAATAATTAATAACGTGATTATTGTATATAAAAAAAAAGTCAGTTAATATGGACTGTTTGCTTATGTTTGCTCCTAAGGAATAAATCATGCCCTCAAATTCTGATAACGTTCCATACATACATACATACATACATACATACATCTGCCCAAGGGCAGGTCTTTCACTACAAACCCAACATTCTCCAATCTTTTCTATTTCCTGCCTTCCTCCTAGTCTCCATGTATGCTTCATACATCTTAATGTTGTCTATCATTTGATATCTTCTTCTGCCCGGAACTCTTGTCCCGTTTACCATTCCTTCCAGTGCATCCTTCAGCAGGCAGTTTCTTCTTAGCAGTGATCTAACCAATTCCTTTTTTCTTCCTGATCAGTTTCAGCATCATTCTTTCTTCATCCACTCTTTCCAACACAGCTTCATTTATTTTTCTGTCTGTCCATTTCACATGCTCCATTCTTCTTCACATCCACATTTAAAATAGTTCTAGTCACTTCTCTTCACTTTGTCATAATGTCCATGTTTCTGCCCCATATAATGCAACACTCCACACAAAGCAATTTGTTTCATAATTTGTTCAGTTACATCATACTATATTACGAAACGTTTCACTGTTTCTAAAGCAGTAACATGTGTCATTAAAGGACACAAGATTGATGCATGGCTTCATTGGTGATGACGTTTGTATTCATAGTCATGAAATGAACCCTGATCTCCTTACTGTTCCTACTCATAAACAGGAACATAGCCATCTTCATCAGCATCGCAATTGCCAAAATCCAATGAGCAACCATCTCAGGTTAAGTCTACTGTCAAAATATTTTCAGTTTGGAGAGGTGTTAGGGTAATTATATTCAGTGTGGTCACAGCTTTGGCGCTGGATCATCATTGTTTAAAATGTTCCATTTCTTCTCTCTGCACAGACTCGCATTTTCTCTTACCTCTCTGAATTTATTCTTCCACTAGCACATAACTGATTTACTGAATCTAGCACATGTGGAGTCAAGAATGGGCAACTTCGAATTTCCAGGAATTTCAAAGCCATTCACATTTAACAATGAACACATATTGTACCGTATTTACGTGATTATAATACGCACTTTCTTTTGACGAAATGTCATTTTGAAAACTTGGGTATGTATTATATTCTTTGGCATGCATACACTGAGACTCAAACGAATTTAAATTAATCCTGTATTTATGTTACGAGATATGGTAGGAAACAACTGACTGAGATGGCCAATGCGAGTTCGTGTTTATTGTCTTTTGCGCACTTTTCATTCGTAATTTCTGCCCATTTTTGACAACAATCATTAATATGAAGAATATCTTTAACTACGAGAATGACTTGCTTAAATTTTTTTCTTTTATTCTGAGATTTTATGTAGCCTATACAACTTTTAACAATAGCACATCTTTAATTAAATCAAAAGAATGTCAAATAATTATTGATGAATGATTGACATGACGATGACATCAATCCACACCTGTTGACCTAAGTTCCAGTTCTGATACTGCAAATGAAGATAAATGTGATATAGGCTACAGTTATAGGTAAGGGTATCTTTATAACCTGTCTTGATAATATAGTTTTAATCTTGAGGGCTTTTGGCACAGGTGCGTATTTAATTCACCAGAATTTTTTTTCTGAATTTTAGGGTAAAAAAATGGTGTGCATATCATATTTGATGATGTATTACATTCGAGTAAATACAATATTTCCGCGTTCTTATATTTTCACGAGAAAAATTTATCAGAACGTATAAATGAAGTTTTGTACAACCCAGGGCTTAAAATACGATCCTATATGGGGGGGGGGGGGGAACATGGAAATTAAAGGAGTTTTGCCAGGAATTCAGGAAAAACATATAAGTGTGAAAAACGTATAAACGAAGTTTTACTGTATATAAGGATAAAATACAAATGATTATTACTTGCTTTTTAGTTGTAATATCTCTATTCAATTCTGAGTAGTTTATATTAAGAATCCTGTAGTTTCTTGGCTTCAAATATTTTTTCTATATTAAATGAGAATTTTTAAGTGTAGAAATCAACTCGAATATTACTAATATTAATTGAAAAACGGTTTTAAATGTGTACAGTATCCTTGAACAATAGTCATTTCACTAGCAGTAGCTGAAAAAATTTTTAATTCTTACGTATGCTAAACAATTAATTAATGCTGGAGATAATTCAATATTTAAAAAATGTAAGCACGATTTTCTGAAACAGTGAATATATTATTCTCTTTGAAGCAGTGCAAGTAAGAAAGAGTTTTACCATAATGACTGGTTGTGTATTTAGTTTTGTAACCAACTGGTTTTTTAAGTCGACCTTGTGGATGAAAAAAAAAGTAAGTTTTAAGAACATGATTTGTCATTCATTATTTAGTCAATTGACAGTTTCTTGGCTCAAAATTCCATAACAAATTAAAAAATCCATTTTGACGAAAGAAAAGGAATATTTGGTGGTTTAACAACATTACATTTTTATAATGTTACATCTCTCACAAATACATGCAATTTTGTAATAATGCATATGCTCGGAAAGTTTTTTTCTTTTCAACTTTTAATGAAAAACATCACTGCCTGAGAATGGAGCTTACACATTAGAATTTTAAAATATAAAGCTCAATTTTGTTATCCAGCATGATAAATCAGATTATGCACTTACGACTTTTAACAACATGTTTATATAAAAACGTTTATGATATGGTACACACTTTAAAGGAAAGTAAGAAATAAGACGCTATGAAAAATAGAAATGTATCAGTAATCATGCAACTGTTAAGATGATGTCATGAGAATGGTTGTGTTTTTTGTCAATAAACATAATAAAAATGTCATTCCTTGATAATACAAGAAACTCATTAGTCATAACTGTGTAGTATTCTTAGAGTAATATAAAGTGATGCTTCAAAATTAATAATTATACTTCCTGAAATTAGTTTCATGAAAACATAAACTCGACATTGAAAACTTTATACAGATCTACAGTATTTCTTCCTTTTCAGGTGGGAGGAGGGGGGGGGGTGAAGAAAAATAATGGTCTCATTCCTAACCAGCCCTTCCTACTTCCTACCAAATAGTAAATCAATATTGCACACATGTAATATACGAATTGAGACTGAACATTTTCTTACCCCAACCTCTTCAGTTAATATTTCCTCAAATTCTTAATGTAATTTTACATTTATTGTATGTATGGTTGATTATACTCATATATACTGTATATAACACAGGAACTTTTTTTTACAAGTTAAATGCTCTTTCTTTCAGCAAGCAGTGAAAATCTGCAATGTTATATAAATACAAGAGGCAAGATTTCCGTACAAAGTCACTACCATCTTTAACAAATTCAATCCATTTACCCATGATAAAACCTTCAATGTGGATACAGTAAGTAAATGTCACTTTATAGCACCTTTATAACTAAATTTGTTCATTATTACTGTCTATAATATGCATATGAAGATCTTAAACATCTGTTACACAGCAATGTTTTTGTACACACTAATATGACAATGCCAGTCTACTGATTAGTCAGACAGCAATATTCACGTTTCTTCTCTACCCACAAAGCAATAGTATGTTACACACCAGGAATCACATTATTATAAAGGATTTGTCTGTGCTGTTCGACCTTCACTTTGTCAAGTGTCTTTTATTTTGTACAATAAAGATTGAGATCTTACTAAAAAAATTAATTGCAGAGTTCACAACTCCTTCACTACAGGATTTATCACACACGACACACAGCATTTTTTTTCACACTTTCTAATGTTATGCAACACCTATAGCAATAGTAATTTAAAACAATCTTTATACCATGTATTGTAATCATTTTCTTCTATTGTCTGAGCGCCCTTTCACTATAAATGGTAGCCATCACAGTACTTACACTATCCATAACTTTAAAACTTTCACTTTAGTCTTAGAACAAGACGGAGCAAGTTATTCATTTCCAGAATAAATACTTTTGATATGATCTTTAAAAAACCTTTCTCTCGCAATAAGTACATAATTTAACTTCAATCTTGATGATGATGACGATAATGATGATTACAACGATGATGATAACAACGATTATGATTGGCAGAGAGATCGTTTAAATCAAAAATTATTTTTCTTGATATATATCAGAAGAAAAATATGAAGTAAAAGCTATATTGAATCTAGATAAATATTTAACAATGTAAACTTATTTCATATCTGAAGACAGTTATTTCCGTTTTACTGGATAAACACAATATGAATAAAAGGAAGTTAACTTTTTTAATTATGTAATTATTGTTACTGGCTGGACTTAAAAAACAAATTATACAGTGTATTCGGTTGCTATTTCCAGGTTATGGTTTTAGGTTACAATTTAATTTTAGGCCTATACATCAAATCACTGTAAATACTAAGAAGATTTTATTTATAGAAAAGTAGGCTACAAAGTATATCGTATTGATTTATGGGGGGGGGGGGGGGGGAGAAAAAAAACGAATTAATGGATTGCCTTACACCTACTCTAAACAAAAACAAGATTGGATATAATGAGGAATAACGTTATTAGAATGACAAAGAAATCCAATGGAAACACTAATTTAATAGAACTGAAAGAAAAGGTTTGATGCAATAAGAGCTTATAAAAATGTACGGATAATCACAGCCAAAAATAATTGATCACCCTTTTCCAACTCTTACTCGAAAATGTAGTCGCATTGTTATTTCTAATACCTCATGTTATACTCTCTCCAATCAATATCACTGCCAACACCAATGAAACTAGTTATTTCGTCCAATTAAATATATCAATCACATCACAAACAAACTCCTTAGCATGGTACAGTATAGGTATGTATGTGTGTATAATATATACACAATCAACTTCTTGTGAGTGAGAATATTCTACAATATCTATAGATTAATGTTATTGAGTTATTATGAAGAGGTTCTGCTGTGTGTGAGCTATACACAATCTTTTTATGTACTAAGAAGCATAGAAATACAAGCAATAAAAATCACTTACATTATCAATTACATCATTTATATTGTTTTTCCTTAAAGAGATAAAGTAACACTTTCACAGTGATGCTAGTCATTATATAAATCTACCAATGTAAAAATGCCTTTGAAACATGAATCAAGAACTGCTCAGTCAATGAGTGATAGTTAGAGAGACTTCACAATTCTATTAGAAAATGGACATATGGTAGTCCAATAATAACTTACTAAAATCAGAATTTCTCATTTCAGAAAGACAGCTTTTATGCGATACTTGTGCTGCAGGCATTCGTATCTTGGTAGAATTATATCATAAACTACTTTCAACATAAGAAACTTCTAATAGCAAATTATCACAAAATTAATGCATATATTTGTCATATATATTTTCTTGTGGAAGTAATCATTTCATTTCCTCTGTAAGAGATAAATAGCCGAGTTGGGTGTTTAAGACACTTTTAGGTGCTTATCACTGTACATAAATATCATACACAGATCCAAACAAGAGTGCTGGAATCCAAATGCTAGTGTTGTTACAGTACTATCACATAAACTGTATTCTTTAGGATTAACTAAAGGCAAGTGGGAGCTGTGATAATAACATTATAAACTAAGATTTAAAAGCATATTATACAGGGGTTCCAAAATCTGGATCACCAAAATTGTCCACTACTACTCTATCTACATTTTTCTTCTGTTCTGCAATGGAATGAGATGGGCTATTTCCAACAGCCAAAGCAGAAACATCTGCCACATTTCTTGAGCTGCCATCCTTTCGCTTTGAGCTCGACTTCCGATTTGATACAGTTTGCTCTTCATCAAAACTGCTGCTTGTGCTGCTACCTTCGGCAACATTCTGTATCATCCTATGTGCCTTGCCACTTCGGCGACCTTTGTCAGATAACTTTAGCACATAGTTGGCAGGCTTGTTCGGTGCCTTCCTACCAACTTTATTGCTCACAGATGAGGAACCACTGCCATCGGCTGGCGGATTATTATCAGATCCGATTTCAGCTTTCACTTTCTCCTTGTCCTTTTTATCTCTCTTCACAGTTTTTGTAGGAGACTTTGATGTACTGTCTGCTTTCTTATTTTTCTGAGTATTTATGGTTTCATTAACGTGTTTTATGGCATGAATATCTACATCATCAGAAGACTTTGCTGGAGATTTATCACTAAATTTTTCGTCATCAGTTACTGATTGTTCACCACAGTTTTGTTTAGTTTCAACATCATCGACAACTTCTGAAGTCTGACTTCTACGTTCAAGTGACACAGAAGAGACAGAATTAGATTTACCAAAAATTTGTTGTAATGTGGAAATGCCAATATTCCGTACATTAAAATTTCTTTCTAAGTCATTCACATTATATATCTGATCTCTGTTATCATTGCTATTGTTATTTGGTGTCGATGGAATAGATACACTTGTCTGGTCCGTTTCACAATAAATACTTTGTTCTTTTATTGGACTTTTTGACACTGGACTTTTACCTAGAGACTCTTCACTATTAGAGGATCTTCCTATCTGGCTTCCATCTGTAGATATCTGCATTGGGGAATATGGCGATAAATCTGTGTTGGTGTTGGAGCAGGCAGCATCTGACTGGTAGCTCAGTGAGTTAGTAGAACTGACCGTTGTGTTTGTGGAGTGCTGGACAGAGGTGACAGCAGCTGAACCACGACCCCCTACTGACTTGCTGGCTAGTGCTGATGTGGGACTGCCAGGCATGCTGCAGTCAGAAGCGTTCCTGAAGGGGAAGGTAGGGAGGGAGGAGTGGAATTAATAGGACAGTGAAGTGGTGAGGATAGAAGAATAAGACAACACAATGTTAAATAGATCTTGAACATCCACAAACTGATCTCCTCATATACAATAGAGGAGGTAAGACCTGTTGTGTGACCTTATCATGCGCAGTGGCTATATTACTAGTGGATATGGAGGGGGGGGGGATAAGATTTAGTCTGGAACTGAACTTACATGTTAGTAGATTTGTGTAATATCAACATTCCTGAAACAAACTATCTTTCTGATGACCCTTTCCCCTCTTGCACAGCCTCACATGCCAGGTCTCGCCTCCTGATCTGCACAATACATACATCCATAGAATCTTGCTGCAAGTTAAGCAATATGCTTCTTTTAATTCAATTTCATTCTCATCCAATTTTAAGAAATTGGCTTTTCCATAATTTTAGTTGTTGAGTGACTCATTACTGGTGGAATCAAAACAACTCCAATAGATTCTATGAGATTCCTCACTAATATTAACAGCATCAAAATGACAATAGAAGAAAAAGCACTGATTCAATATGAAAAACTTATTAGATTACCAGGAAACAATTGGAATTCATACAGTCCTCTCTGTAGATTGAAAACCCAAAAAAGTTTCATATCCATTGTTCAAGAATTAAAACAGAAAATCAATATCCCGAATTTAAAAGAAAACCTACAAATTAAACCAAACCCTTTAACTCTATTAAATATAGAATATAATCTAAATTTAACAGAAGAAATACTAAAATCAGAAGTAAACACTGAAATACTAAAACAATTGTCTTTAGAGACAATTAATATTAGGTACACTCCACAAAACTGGCTTCATTTATACACTGACGGATCCTTGATCTCCAGAGAACAAAGTGCCGGTGCAGGTGTTACATGCTGTCTCTTCTCACTTTATAGATCTCTTGGGTATGGAACAACAAGTTTTGATGGAGAAATCATTGCAATAAGTGAAAGTCTCAGGAATCTTCTATGCCACATCAATAAATTTAAAAATGCAGTTATATTGTCAGACTCCAAAGCAGCTATTCTATCAATAGTCTCTAAACACACACCTTCATCTCAAACAGCAGAAATAACTAAAATGCTCTCTCAATTAATATCACTCAATAAAAGAATTTTATTCTAATGGATACCATCCCATTGTGGAATCCTGGGAAACGAGAATGCGGATGCTTTAGCAAAGAAGGGCAGCACTGCTACTTACAGACCTGTTACTAAATCTACGTATTACTCTGTGAAAAGATTTATTAAATCTACATACTTAGACTTCACCAAACAAAATTTGATAACACAATCTCAAGGGAAAAAATGGAACTCTCTGCATCAAAATCCACAGTTAATTCCCGATTTACCACGAAAATCGTCTGTAGCTGCATTTAGATTGGCAACTGGCCATGATTGTTTGGCCAAACACCTGCATAGAATTGGAATATATCAGTCCCCTAACTGCCCATTGTGCAACTCAAACCAAGAAATGGATTCGGAACACCTCAAAATCTGTGCTTCAGTGGCTGGCCATGATAATATCTTTGAAAAATATTGGAGTGCAAGAGGTCAAATGACTTTATTGTCAAACGCCTGGCATTAGAAAACAACAACAACAAGTTGTTGAGCAAGTTGTTGAGTGCTCCATAAGTATAAAACATTTAAAATGTACCAACATGTATCAGATTGTAAATATCCTCATCGTATTGTAAGTAACTTTCGGAATATATGGTAGTATCTGAAATACTGTGATGCAATTATCTTTGATTTGATTTGAATGGAGGTGTCATAATTACCGTATTTACACGATTATAATACACACCTTTTTTGACAAAATGCCATCTCAAAAACCAGCATGCGTATTTTATTTGAGGCAATTAGCACACAAATGGCCCAACCTACAAAATTTGCATATCGAGTTCATCGCTTTAAAGAGCACCTCATATTGTTCTTTTCAAAGTGTAAATCGACCTAATCATTATTTCCAGTTATGAGATTTCAGCACAAGTTTCGTTTGTGTGTCGCATTTCGAGCACTGTTACAAAGAGGCAAAGTGGAAATCTAATTTTGTAGGTTGGACCATTTGTTCATTGAGTGCCTCACTTGATGGAGTATCACAGATGCATGAAAATACTCAGACTCAAATTTAAATTAACTCTCAATTTATGCTACGATATGGTGGGAAACTGCTGATGGAAACAGCCACTATGGGTTCGTGTTTTTTCGTCCTTTGTGCACTTTTCATTCGTAATTTCATGTCCATTTTTGACAAAAATCACATTGATACAAATATTATTCTTAATGACGGTAATATTTTAATAACACTTCATTATATTCTGAGATTTTATGTATACAACTTTTAACATAGCAAGTTTTTAAATAAACCAGAACAATTTACTAACCATAGAATTACTGATGAAAAGTAGGATGATATTGGTCACTGTCAATCAATGTTCTGACATTAACCCAGACCTGCTGACTGAAAGTTCCAGTTCTGATATTGTAGATGAGGATGAATAGGTATAAAGGGAGTTTTTAAAACCTGTCTTGATAATACTGTATGATTTTGATCATGAGTGGTTTTTAGCACAGGTACGTATTATATTTGAGTAAATATGGTATATGCTCCTGAAAAATATTTCAACAAGAGGAAGAACTATTTTATCAATCTTCTGAATTATGATCACAATGTTATGCCTTTGAATTTATAGGTGTAGCAATGAACATGAAATTTCTCCAAAGCATACTCTATAACACAAGAAGGGACAGGATCAGAACACAAGTATTCGAGAAGAAATGAGAATATCAGGTTTATTAAATGACTAAAAATTTAAAGACTGAAATGGTTTGGTCATGTCAAAGGAATGACTAAACCTCAAGATTAGCCCTAGAAAGAGACCAAGAGAAAGACCAAAATTATGATGGACAGATCAAATAAAGGAAGAAATGGAAAGAAGGAAAATAAAGAAAAAACAGATGATGAGACATGGAACAACAGGAACGAACAGAGGCTCTTCATACAATTGTCTGAAAAATTCGGAACTTATACCGTATTATTATTATTATTATTATTATTATTATTATTATTATTATTATGAAGCAACAGAATATTTTCTGTCAATCTATTAGACTGTGACGAGTTAAAATGCTTATCAACAGCCTACAAAATGACAGAGATCCAGGGCAAGTTGCAATTTTAAAAATATAGTATTGAAGAAACTATATACAAAACTATAAACAAAATATTGATATCTAGAAGTATGCCTAGTGCACGGGCAGAATTGATAGCAATCCCCATTTATGAAGCAGGTGATAAAATGGACTGTAGCAATTACAGAAGTATTGTTCTTCTTCATGCCCCTTACAAAATTCTTCCAAAATTGCTACTGAACTTTACTGTCAATAACCATATATCCAGAATATTAGCAGAGGGCACCAACTAGACTTTATGAATTGTCATAGTTTTAATAATGAAGCAATAATTTCAAAATATATAGAATGTATAAAGAAGTCTATATTATATTGGTTTGTTTTACAGAAGCTCTTTTTATGAAATCTGGAAAATTGTAAAAACTTCAATCAATCAAACAATCGATCGATCGATCAATCGAGTATAATGGAGGGAAAACAACTAAGAGGTACGCATGGGTGCATCTTGCAAGGGGGATCTGGGTTATAAAAAAAAATCTATGTCAGCTCGAATCCAACTGGCTACTTGTCTCTCTCAGTATGTCACTGTTCTATTGACGGAACCTAGTGATATTTTGAAGGGAAAGGCCGCAAAATGGACATAACCTAACAGGTACCACATAAGGGGGAGAGCTGTCATAGAGCATCATCTGTAACATGGCTCAACAGAAGCAGGGCTGAGTCGCCTAAGATATTAGTCTGAATGGAGCGAGTGGCAAGAGGTATATTTTGCTATCCTTGTTAAACAAGGGAACTGATACTGCAGACGAAATTATATATTTACACCAAATGTGTATAGAAAAATTCACATGAAGTCAATATTGCCGAAAACTTCAGTGAACAACATAGGTATTACCCTTGATCACATATATAATAGATTGGGTCTCCCCATGTTAAAAACAGTAACATGTGGAAGAGAACAACCACCAGGATTGCCACTATCAATTGAGAATGACCACTAGATGGAAGTACAATTGCTCCATGCAATTCAAATGAGAGTTATAACGTGACTTTTTATGCAGTAGCTAGATGGCAGCATAGTGAAATTGATAAAAGTTGTTGCCATCAAAGCTATAATGCTGAGCAATCTGTTATATGTGATCTGGGGTATTACCCAAATTATGCTGTATCACAAATTTTATGCATTTTTTTTTCATTAAAAAATATACTTCTCAATGCACATAATTTTGCAACATAGAGTAACATAATGCTAAATTAAATCTATTATTACCGAAGAAAAATTTGTGAGGCTTACCAATAACAAACATAAAGCGAAATTGATGCACATAGGCCTATATTATCATAGTTTAGAGAAATTGCAAACAATGAGCCTCTAGATAGAATTAAAATCAACAACAGAAATTTGGGAAAAAAATAAGTAAAAATCAGAATTTCAATGCAACTATATGTTATTTTATTACATAAACAACTACACAACTTACATCAAAACTAATATCGCGAAACACGAACTTTAACAATTATAAAATAATAAGTTGACCTGTAAGTCTATTAGTCTACAGATCTGACAACTGGATATTAAGCAAAACAATCTGTTGGACTTCAATAGCTTCTAGAACAACATTTTCAGAATAATAGAAAGAGCCTTCCAGAACAACAAAGAGCAAATCAGCATTAACGAGATACCGGTATTATAATAATACAGAGCAAATCAATTGTGCTTGGATTTGAACCTGGGTCTGCAATCATTGTAAGCTAGTGCTTTATCAATTCAGCTACCAAGGCGGCACAAAAAGGCCTTAAAATTTGTTGTAACTTTTTAGAAACTCTAACTCTTGAAAACTGGAAAATGCAAGCATGTAAAAATATAAATATGAACACAAAGCTGAAAAAATCCAACATCTTTATCACTTTGCTCAATTTTATTTACGATCACCAAATACAATCAGGACTAGATAATGCAACAAAAGACTTAAATAGGTACCTAATTATAATTACTTTTGTATTGTCTGTCTTCAATTTGCACACTCTAAGATATCATGAACCCAACATATACTAGAGTACTGTATGCACAAAAACATTGCGGAAGTAACTATATAAAAAAACTGAATAATGTGTACTTATGTTTAAATTTTGAAATCATTTAATCCATGATTACTACACTTTTTTCTCATAAAAGAAAATGGTGTCTTGTAAAGAATTAGGTCAGAATTTTTGAGGAGGATTATAATTTTCTGGACAATAAAACTTGAAAGATTTAACTTGTTCTCACAAGCCATTTAATTATCTTGTTTAGACCTCTGTTAATAATATAGCACAGTATGTCCGCAGAATTTGGTATCACTTGGTTACCAAGAGGCGCAATTTGAACCAAGAAGTTTCTCTTCGCTTATAATCTTTTATAACAGTCTGGTTGTGAAAAAAATTGTAAATTCCAAACACTTCATGTACCGTAACCCATTGCTGCTAGTAGTTATTTAGTAATTATTAGTGAGATAAAATTATACAGAAAAAATGTTTGTACATCACATTATATAAAAATAGCCTCATAGCAAAATTGGAAACATGCATATAGAAATTCTGTAAGTATACATGAAATATTTTTTGAAGTGGAACACATTTCAATACACACTGTATGTATGTAGTTAGCACACCAGTTGTCAAAGGTGATATTAAGGATGCCTAATTCCCTTTCCTGTTTTGGAAGAGGAATATAACTTTTCTCAAAACAGTCAACTGTATTTTATAAATGACAGAAATACAGTAATAACAGTTGGTAACTGGTTATGATTTCAGGCTACACTGAAAAGAAGGAAATAATATTAGATAATGAAAGAAAATAAAGAATTCGTTACGGAGTAATGTACAAAAATTGTCTAACTTTGCTCTAAACCTCTAATAGATATGAACTATTAATTCCAACAATTTTATTTCAAACACTCACCTGCTCTGCATGTTAGGGGACTCAGGTGTTCGAGGGGCTGTTGGAGTTGACAATAAGGCACGGTTGTTTTCATTAAGTTGGGTACTGTTGTAGCCATTATGTAATGGGTGAAGGTTGATCATATTTCCATCATCCAGTACTTCATCATCGAAGAATCTATACCTGCAGGAAGCACAAATATTTAGAGTGAAGATTTTCCATTTAATATGTAATCTTTGTGGTGTTTGGATGTGAATATTTTATTTTAGTAATAATGCTACTAACCGAATGACCCAGTATGGCAAGTAGAAGGAGAAGAAATGAAAGAAGAGGAAAAGAATGAGAAAGGGAAAAGGACAAAGAGAAGGAGAAAATGAAGTCGAGAGACAAAGATGTGTTTTGATAGATTTTTATCAGACAAGAAAAAGAAATATAGTATTATGGAAACATAATGAAAATATCTTCCTAAAAATGAGTTCATATAACATTGGATTTTATTAAAATTACAGAGCAGCAGATACAGAAGACCGCACTTATTTACATTTAGAGTAAAGATGGCACATTAGGGATTGTCACACTCATTACACCAACCATATAAGTTTTTACTCTTACATTTTCAAGCCCCCAATTGATCGGATGTTTAGGAGGTGAGTAAATTTATAGTGAGTGGATAAGTGGAGAAAAGTGTCTGTCCTTAGCAAGCAGAAATGTCTGTGTACGAATTTAGTTTACTATGCAAGTCTGAGAGTGTAAGTTATAGCGAACTTGTGGTAATGCAGTTTTGTTAATTCATTTTCTTTAATATGCCAGTTACAGGGAAAAGTGCTTTTTAGTTGACTTTGATTTCGGAAATGGTGGCAACTATACGGAAAATGTGAAGCAACAATTTTGGAACATTTCCCGAATTCCACTTTGCCACACTGAGACAATGTCCGTGATTTAATAAATAAATTTTGTAAAGCAGGTTTATTGTAAAACACACTGATATGTGGTAAGCATTTGATTTTGACAGAGAAAACGTTTTGGATGTTTGTTTAGTAGGTTATTTTACGACGATTTATCAACATCTTTGGTTATTTAGCATCTGAATGAGATGAAGGTGATAATGCCGATGAAATGAGTCTGGGGTCCAACACCAAAAGTTACCCAGCATTTGCTCATATTGGGTTGAGGGAAAACCCCGGAAAAAAACCTCAACCAGGTAACTTGCCCCGACCAGGCATCGAACCCAGGCCACCTGGTTCGCGGCCAGATGCACTGACCGTTACTCCACAGGTGTGGACTAACGTTTTGGATATTTCACATAGGATGCTTCGAAGTCCATCAGAAATTGATGTACCGGTAACAAACTAACCTGTCTGTATTTACAGCGCATAAAGCAATGGAAATGAACTAAAATTATACATATATACAGTATAGAGTCTGCCGGGAATGAGTTAAAACTCATGGACCATTAGAAGAGAGTATGCTATTGTGAATAGTTTCAATAATTTATTAATCATAATTGATAGGTAGTTCTGGAAATAACTTTTTTTTTACAGATGAAGCTTGCTTTCATCATTCTGGATATGTCAATTCCCAAAAATAAATGCATTTGACCATCCGAGAATACTCATGGAATTAAAGAAATACTGTTCCACCTCCAGAAAATTGAAATGTGGATTCCAATAACGCAATCGCGAATTATTGGATCAATATTTTTTAACAGTTCAGTAAATTCTAAAGTATACTGTTCGGCTATTTTGTTTCCCTTCATTACCCAGCTAAACAAAACAGAGATTACAAACATTCTCTTTCAACAAGACAATGTCACAGCCCATACATCAAATCACTTTATGCTACTATAGGAAGAAGTTTTTGGAGAGAGATTAAGAGAGATTAATTTCTCAGAGATTTTGGCATCATGATACCCAGATCTGACACCATCAGTATTTCCTTTGACACGTAGATAAGTTGCCAGTGTCTTAGAACAATCTGTAAGTTAAAAATTAAAAATTCCAACCATAAATTATGTAAATTCAGTGAAGACTGAAACTGTAGTCAGAGTGTTTGGAAATGAGTGTAAAGGAGTCGTACTTCGTCTACAACTCCATGGTCAATATTTTCAACATCTCTGAACTCAAGTGATTGAAATGTTATTGAATTCTCTAGGCTAGGAGCATTTCTAAAGCATAAGTAGCACCTGTAATTGTGCCAAGATAGAGCTCACCTTGGATGGAAACTCGCACTGAGCCTAGCAAGTCACGCATGTATACTACAATGACTAGGTATCCATTGAAATGTTGTTTCCTTTTGGAGTTTTAAAGTTTTCTACAAGAAACATCCATGAATAAACATTTGAGGAATCAGTTACTGGTCGTGCAATTATCACGAATACAAGTGACGTTTGTAGGTTCAAATCTGGTTGAGAACGATGGATTTTAAAAATCCTTAGCATGACTTTCTTTGTGACAGAAGTAAAATTGAGGGTTAGGTACTTTACATTATAGAATGTTGTAAACTCAGTTCCTCAGTCTCTAATCTTCATCACCCATTTTGTTTTTTGTTTAGTCAACTGTCTGAAGACAGGTCTGTACCTCACAAGTGACACCAACAAGGTACCACTTATGAGGCAATTAGACCAGGAAAAAATGGGGTAGGGTTGGCCAGTTCCTTTACCCCTCTATTGCATACATCGCCGATTAGCTATATATTACACTAGTCAGATTTCAGATGTATACAAACAATTGTTCTTCCTCTGACACATATCGTCAAGTGAGATGTACAGGCCAGCACACACCTGACACTTTACTATATAGCACTATGCTTTTGTGCGATAATATAGCTAACGATAAGATATGAACATGGGTACACTAGATGCTGTAATAATGCTTCATCAGAGGCATTTTCTACAAGATGCCAAGACGATGGATCCAGAGGGATTGTTATTGTTTGCATTGGCTTTAAAACAGAAATGGAAGAACTGGATTCATGAAATTAATAATCATTGGAAGGAACTTGAGGAATTCCATCATTTATATCACGACCTAGAAAATGATGAGGAAAAGTTTCAACACTTTCGTTTAACAAAATCATTTCCCCATTTCTGTTCTATTTCTGTAGTGCTTCAAATTTCTTTTCATATGTTGTCCGTAAGTTCGTCTATGGTCAGTACCTTTTTATGGGGATTTGAGTACATTTACCATATTGAAACTTCACGAAAACAGGGATTCAGAACGATCTGAGTCTCAAGGTCGATACACCTTAGTAAGATCGAATCATATTCAATACGGACTGAGTTGTATGAAAACTGGTATCATATTCAAAACGATTTTTCAAAAGTAATTTCAATTATAGATCCAAAGGAAGAAATTGATGGAATGTATGTATGCCTAATAAGTTTTGTATAACAGTTCATATTGCTCTTGCTTGCATTGGAATATCAGCATTGTAAGTCTATTATTAATCCATAATGGTTTAATAATGCCTACTTATCCATCCTTATTTAACTACGGTAACGATATTCATTAACACTCTGAGTGCAGTAACCAACTAGTGCGGTAATAATCATCAATTTACTGAAAGAATCACACATTAATACACATAGGTTGTAAATAAAATAGTGGCAAAACTGCTGGGAATGGGTCATGCGCATTCGAATGTGATACAAGACAACTGGTAGCTGGAGATATTGTCGATATATTGCACGATAAAACCGGTTGCTATGACAACAGATGTTGTGACTGTGCGTGGTTAAATGTACAGCACTATTTTTAACTGCTCTAAAGCGTGTTTACTAAACTTGAGCAGCAATCGTGGTCAAAAATCGAAGTAGCCTGTGGTAGAAATGCACGCCAAAGCCATTAAGGGTTACTTGAAGCTTGTGGCAATGGTGCACTACTGTATCGCACTAACTCACTAACATGTTCATCACAAATGGACCGGCAACCTGTGCGAGCCACATGTGTCGTCTCATTCCGACCTGTACGAAATACAGAGACTCATCTTGCAACTGTCCGATATGGTAATGCATCATTGCCACAAGCTTCAAGTAACCCTTAATGACATTGGCGTGCATTTCTACCACAGGCTACCTCGATTTTTATCCACAATCATTGCTCAAGTTTAGTAAACATGCTTTAGAGCAGTTGAAAATACAGTGAAATGCCGCTATTACGAATGCTACAATTACGAATTTTTCAGAATAACCAAATAATTTTTTAGCCCCAGACAGTTTACTATTAATCTGCATGTTAAAAATTTTCAGTTTAAAGGAAGCATAAGTAACGAACTATTCAGTTTAACGTAATAATAATTCATCCCACTACAACAAAAAATATTATTCTAACGAAATTAGGCCTAATAAGCAGTTAAAAATTACTTAAAATAAATTCGAAAGAAAATAAAATAAATTAATTATCGCTAGGCTAGAATAATTAAACAGTTGTCGAATATGCATACTTACTTATGTGCCAATCTAGTTTTTCAGGTAAAGCTCCCTGTAAAGCAGATTTAAATAATAACAAGGGAAAAATTGTTCCAGGGCCGGGTATCGATCCTGGGACCTCTGATACGTCCGACCAGAGGTCCTGGGATCGATACCCGGTCCCGGAAAAATTTTTCCCTTGAAATTATTTACTTACTTATGGCTTTTAAGGAACTCGGAGGTTTATTGCCGCCCTCATATAAGCCCTAAATGGTCCTTATTCTGAGTAAGATTGATCTGGTCTCTACCATCATATCCCACCTCCCTCAAATCCATTTTAATATTATCCTCCCATCTACGTCTCGGGCTCCACAAAGGTCTCTTTCCCTCCGGAGTTCCAACTAACATTTTATATGCATTTCTGGATTCCTCATACATGCTACATGCCCTGCCCATCCAAACAGGTCGAATATGCATAATTATCATTATGGTACCGATTCTTATTGATGTTGCAATATAATATGGATATACAGTGTAACCCAATCCAGGTACAGTATCTGTTATTCCATAATATGGGACACAATTTATAGACAAATTAAATCAATTTTCGGTTTAACGAAATTTCACTATAACGAAAATAATTACAGTATTTAATCGAATTCGTTATACTGGCATTTCACTACAGTGCTCTACATTTAACCACGCATAATAAAATCTGTTGTCATAGCAACTGGTTTTCTCATGCAATATATCGACAATATCTCCAACTACGATCACCAATTGTGTCATATCACATGTGAATGCACATGACCTAATCCCAGCAGTGTTGCCACTATTTTATTTACAACCCTCGTATAATTAATTTTAGATTTCTTTCCTCTATATCCATCGTCTTTTTATTTTAGGAAAACAATTAAATTGACGTGTTTATTGATATTGACGTTTGTTTTCATGGGCGTCACATTCTGCAATGTGGAATATTGCGCCCACAGAGACGAAAGTTTATAAGATTTAGATAAATACGAACTGTGTGCTTATTTTCCACAGACAAGGGTGCCATTTCAACTTCCTATATTAAATTGTTCATCTTAAAAGCAATGCAAATATGACTCTACAATGTTTCTTAGACCTTTGTTCTGAAATTCGTGGTCGCATTCGCATTCTGTGCATGCGCCAACCTTTGTTATGTTTTTGTAAAAATAGCCAAAAGTCAAATGCGTGCTATATAGCAGAGTTCTACAGCTTATAGCAGGCTACAGTTTTCTCTTGGTGTGCGGGTTAACATATAATCACATGCTGCAGTAGTGCTGGCTATATATCTTCATAGTATAGTTGCATAGTATAGAGTCCAGTGTGCACTGGCCTTACTGCCTGATAATAGATGACTGAAGCCTCCAATTCCAAAACTGTCTACAGCCATTCTTAACAATTTTCAGGAAACGCCAAAAACTGATAACTTTTTTCCTAATTGTTTGCAGTGTTCCTCATATTTGAAGCTTATTTATGGAAGGAAAGAGGGAATTTAGGCACAACATTCATTAGAAAATTGCTAGAGACATTTAGATAGATGACGAAACCGCCATTATCTCAATTTAAAAAAAAAATGGATTTAGACAATTTTGGAATTGGACGCTTCATGTACTCTTACATATCAGCCAGAACCTCAATCAGAGGTACATCACCCATTATCCTAACATAAATGATAATGAATTCCATTTTCCAAGTGCATTCGTCTCAGATATGCGATTCATCACACTGTCAAACTAGGAGAGGTCTTAGATGACAACAGCCAGAGATAATGAAAGCTAACCAACAACATACACATGAGATCAATAAATATCTAACCTGAAGCCATACATATCTTCACCAAGTGAATTCTCTTCGTCACTGTCCTCTGCTGCAACATACTGTACTTCCAGAGAAATGTCACCCATCTGCGATGACAAGATCTCCACTGCTTCTTGATGACAGGCCTGCAAAAGTTACCACACTTTACATGACACACTTCACACTTCTTCTTACTTTATAATTGCATAATACATAATGTTTAACTGACACATTATCACTCAAATGGGCAGTCTGTGGACCTTAGAGAGTTGGGTTCAAATTTCAGATAAGTTCAAATAAAATCTATGTGGAGAAAGATTATACTTGAGGCAAGTACTTTGAAATACATCCGATTTCCCTGCCAGAATCTCACAATTTCTTCAATAATCATTATCACATCAGTCCAACATAAGTCCCTCTCGCGTAGTGTAACATAGACTAAGTGATCTACGAATTTTGCCGTACTGCTCCTAGTGGTGAACTGGAAGGATGAGACTCAAAGTATTTGCTGTGAGATTAAAAAAAAATTAATGAAAATAGGAAAGGGAAATTATTTCCGATCTTTTTACGGAAATAAAAGTTTCTGTCATGCTATTTGTTTTTTAGTGCATGGCATTTCTTCTCGACTTAATGAACGGATTTTGTTCATATTAATTAATTATTTCCGAGTAAATTTATACAGAAAGTATACTATGAGTGCACCAAATATTAGAATTTTTATCTTAACTGATTCCAGTAAGTTTTCTCTGTTATTTTTACGTATCAGTATCGATTAAAATACTATCCACCAGACATTTGGTTTAGAGCAGTGATTGTCAAACACCACGAAATGGTAACGTAGTATATATACAACTTGCATACCACTAAGGCAGGAAGGGGTGGAGTGGGTATCTCCTCAGGTATTGCAGTAAATGACAGTGAATGGATAAAAAGAGGGTGGGGGTATGATGCCATATTTGAGTAGGGGCAGGAGCTTGTATTGCGACACAGCTTTTGATGATCACTGGTTTAGAGCAGTAAAAATATCTGCATAATATGCAAGCCACACAAAGTTAGACTCGACTGTATATTCACACTTACAGTGACAGCTTTCAAACGAAAAGAAAAAAATTATTATTACTACCAGATTAGGAATTGAACATATTCAAGTAGCTTATTCCTAGGAACACCATGAAACAGTGAATAAAATACATCAAAGTAGGTAAATGAAACTAATCTAATTTGTCAAATATGTCGCTATTTAAATATGTAAATCGTAAAAAAAGTCGTTACTTACATATGTAAATCATGACAAAAGTCTGTATTTAAACATGTACATTGTCAAGAAAAAGTTTGAATTTACACATAGAAATTACTTTAAAAAAATTAGTAATAAGACACTCATTCATCTATACGCTTCCCCAGTTTTAATAAGGCCGGTTACAAACTAGTTGGAGAAAAGTATCACGTGAATATAAAAAACATCAGATCTAACACTCACAGGAAGGAAACCCTATCATACAGCTGCACTGTACAAACTGGGATAAGCAAGTTTAACATACAACAAAAGATACACACAAATGAAATCAGCCCACTATCATCACTGCAGTGTGTATGAAACGTTGCCCCATGTACTAGGAAGTTGTCCTCAAGGCGAGCTTCTAAGAATTAAATGACACAACAACATTAGATTGTTAGTTGCTGCTGCTCTGCATGCTAAAATGTTCAAAGTCCATGAGAAGGTTCATTGTCTGGGTGACAGCGAAAGTACAAGACACATCGACATTATCGCCAGCAATAGATCTAAATGTGAAGCCAAGATCATTGATCCAACCATCCACTTTGCACTTTGAAACCAGCATTGAGCAATCTCATGAAGTTGACCAAAAAAAAAAAGTCCTTATATGAATCCACATACATTACTTTTTTAGAATATTACAACATCCAAAAAATTTCTGTTACACATCTTTTATTTTGTTCTAGGGGAACAATTCTCCAAATTTTTTGTCAAGTGGAGAAATAAATACAAAATAGGAAAAGAACTGCAAGATCAAACAGTTGTCACAATTATTAAATACTCTGTGGCAATTTTTAGAAACCAGTAATTATATGAAATTACTTCCATATAAAACAACAATACATTGTATATCAATATATATTATTATTGTTCTTTGTTGAATTTTTTTATAATTTTCTTTGAAAATTGCTAATTTACAAGACATGGCATAATTTTATAATTATTTTATTTATTATAAAAAAATTATGTTATTATGGAATGTTTTTTGTGAATCCAGGTATTCATATTGCATATATTGCATAATCTGTATATATCTTTGCTACTGTGTTTATAATTTGCAAATTCTGATATGAATCAGGTTGTCAAATAAAAAAATATGCACCAACATTAGATGATTTTTTTTTTTTCTGGATTGCACACACAAAACAAAAATCTTTGTAAGTTAATACAAAAAGTAAGGAATATGACTTCATTAAAAATTTTATGTTTTAAGTATATATAAAATTAATTTTGTACAAATTTATGTAATGGTATATCTTTAAAACCTTCCTTCAGTGGTTTACCTACAAATATAACAAACGGGTTTACAACCAAAGAACAATAACTTTTTTTTTTTTTTGCTTCCAGTAGGAGATGATAAAAACTTTCACAAACAATATAATCAAAAGTAGAAATAATTCTGAATCATGATTCATTTCTCTCAGGAAATAATATTTTGCTTGACAGAAATGAGACTGTTTCATTTGCCATTTTATTCTACGTAATACAAAAATTCATGAAAAAAATATTATCATATTCATTTCTTACTAAAAACTACTATATCATGTGCGCCAATTCCGAATAAACTGACTCTCAGACATGGAAATGAACAAAAGCCGTCCACTAATTTTGGAAAAAAACTTTGCAGCCACATAGATGACATACCTAAAACAACATTTTCAATATCAGGAAGAGAAAATCTCAGAAACTATGTTAAACATAAAAAGCATTAAACTAGTTACCTGTTTCAAATCATGTCCATTGACGGTGAGGATTGCATCTCCAACGTACAAAGCACCACATCTTGCTGCTGGTCCATCTGGCTCTAGCTCAGAGATTAGAATTGGTACACCATGCTCACGACCTCCCTGGAGAACACAATTAAAATTGTAATTGAAGAGTGTGATCCCAAAACGAGTTTAGCTCATTTTTATGAAAGAACTGGGTTAGTTTTTTATCCACCGGTCTGCGGACTGAGAGAGTTTTCAGGTGACATGCACAATAACAGAACTTTTAGACAAGGATTGGTGTTGTTTTGGAAGAAAACAAGCTTAAAATATAATGATAGGTGTGTCACAAAATCATATATACCAAGTGTTTCAGATCACCCATATCAGCCTTTTTTCTTGAAAATTATGTGATACTGGTTGTTCATTAAAAAATTTTGATAACCAAAACCTATGTAAAGAATTGACTGGAGCTAGTACCATTTCCCGTAACAAACCGGAAGTAGGGTTACCTGTGGTCAACTTCGAAATTTCAAATGAGAACATGGGTCATTGAAGGTACCATTGGAATCTACTTTTAAAAAGAAACAACTTTTACTGAAACTTTTTTTCCTAACTTTCATTGTTTACTCACGAAATAACAAAAATGGTATCTTCTTAAAAATGCTGTATGTTGTTTATGTACGTACACTCTTCATAGTAAGTGTTCAAAATGTACGCCACCCTGTGCTAAACAATGTCCTGATCACCTCCTAACATCCGTGATTGCACTTCAGCACAGCTGAGAGGTGATCAGAACATTGTGTAGCACAGGATGGCGTACATTTTGAACACTTACTATGAAGAATGTACGTACATAAACAAGATACAGCATTTCTCAGAAGATACCATTTTTGTTACTTTGTGAGTAAACAATAAAAGTTAGAAAAAAAAAAGTTTCAGTAAAATTGTTTCTTTCAAAAGTAGTTTCCAATGGTACCTTCACTGACCCATGTTCTTATTTGATTCTGCTAATGGCTTCATTGCCAGTGCAAGGCACTAGACAACAACAAATTTCGAAGTCGAACACAGGTACCCCTACTTCCGGTTTGTTTGGTACTATCACCAATCGATTCTTTACATAGGTTTTGGTCATCAAATTTTTTTATGAACAACCAGTATCATATAGTTTTCTAGAAAAAAGGCTGATACGGGTGGTCTGAAACACCCGGTATATACTATATACACATACAGTATATATACAGAATGGATAGTAACCTCTGCACCAAAATGAAACTGGTAATAGATCATGAGGAGAGACTCTAACATTCATTGTTTTACACGGAATCATTATGTTTCTATGAAGCATTTGACAACATCACGGCTGCTGCAATAATTCTAAGCAAGCATTGGCTAAATTCCTTATTTTTCCCTCTCCCTCTGCTGTACTCAGTTGCTAACACGTGACGTGTGCTGTGTTGCAAGATTTATTTAAACGATTTTCGCTATTATTCAATTTAAATTCATGCCTAATGGTTTAATTTGCAGAAAAAGATTAAAGACTTTAACTGTTCAGATTATTTTTATCTATTTGCTTGTATAACAATCAACCATTTCTCTCGGTCATTACCGCAACAGAATGCTGCAAACATTGGGCAAAGACTATTTTTTTTTTTTCTGCTTAATTGTGTTTCATCGAAGGAAAAGTGTAATAAAAGTTTTGTTGTATTTAACATGTAGAATCACCTCTTAAATTTTGGTGCAGATGTTACCATCTACTCTATATGAATAAATCATAAAAATGTTCAAGTGGACTGAGCGAGTTTTGGGATCACACTCTTCGACTGTAAAGATAAATGTATCCCCTTTATATGCCATGAAGGTACAAGGGAGGCATGAAAGTAGAGTTACTTGCTTTCATGACCTCGGCTGTTCTGGAAGATACGGTAATGAGAAGGAACAGTAAAATAAATAACAAGTTTCACTTTATGTAAAAAAGACAACAAAGACATAAACTGTTCATCTTTTTAATATCTATCCCGACATTCACTGTAAACCTTAAAATTTTAGAGAGACATGAAAACATCAGTATATTTAGTATTTGTGGACCTAGAAAAGGCTTTTGACAGAGTGGAATGGAATAAACTGATGGGGGATCCTAAAGAAAATTGGTGTGGATTGGAAAGAGAGAAGACTGTTCAGTAATCTCTATATGAAATGAGTCAAAGTCAGAACAGGAGAAGAAATGTCAGAAGGAAGTGAAATTGGGAGAGGAGTACGTCAAGGATGTCCTTTATCACCTACCCTGTTCGACATCTACTTGGAGGATTTAGTAAAGAACTGTTTTCAGAACATGGGAGGAGTGATAGTAGGAGGAAGAAGAATAAAATGCATAAGATTTGCTGATGATATGGAGTTGTTAGCAGAAGAGGAAATGATACTAAAGGATATGCTACTGGAGCTAAATGACAGCTTTGAGCAGTATGGGATGAAGATAAATGCAAATAAGACGAAGAGCATGGTCATAGAAAGAAAAATACAGAAGATAAACTTGCGAATTCTAAATGAGGCAATAGAGCAAGTGGACAGCTTCAAATACTTGGGGTGTACTATAAACAGTAACATGAGCTGCTGCTAGGAAGTCAGAAGAAGGATAGCAATGGCCAAGGAAGCTTTTCATAGAAAAATAAGCATCTTCTGCGGATGTCTGGAAAAAGAACTAAGGAAGAAACTAGTGAAGTGCTTTGTATAGAGTGTGGCACTGTATGGGGCAGAAAAATGGATATTACGACGGAGTGAAGAGAAGTGAATAAAATCATTTGAAATGTGGATATGGAGAAGACTGGAACATGTGAAGTGGACAGACAGAATAAGAAATGAAGCTGTGTTGGAAAGAGTGGGTGAAGAAAGAATGATGCTGAAACTGATCAGGAAGAGGACAAAGAATTGATTGAGTCACTCGCTGAGAAGAAACTGCCTACTGAAGGATGACTGGAAGGAATGGTGAACGGGAGAAAGTTTGGGGTAGAAGAAGATATCAGATGATAGGCGACATTAAGATATATGGATCATATGAGGAAACAAAGAGGAAGGCAGAAAACAGGAAAGATTGGGGAAAGCTGAGTTTGCAGTGAAAGACCTGTCCTTGGGCAGAACACTAAATGAATGAATGAATGAATGAATGAATGAATGAATGAATGAATGAATGAATGAAATCATTGGCAAAGAAACTTTCCACACAATTTATTTTTTATTGGTTGAACTATGCATTGTAGAAGAATATTTCATGATGTGTATTGGTTCTATTTCATACAAAGAATCTCCTGTTAAAATTTGTGCACTCAAACCCCTAATACCCTGCACATAAAACATCATTAATAGAATGTGAAGTAATTTCAACGATACTTTGATTTTTCACAGCAACAAGAAGCTTTAAAATGCAGTTCTTCGAAGCTTCTCAAAATTTTAAGTTTTGATTTGTTTCCCTTTTGTGAAATATTAACTCAGATTGTAACACATATTAAAATCTCACTAATGTTCACACATCACATTTGATGCAAAATGTCTGTACAGTTGAGTGAAGCAGAGTGACCTCGTTTTGTGAATTAATGAAAATTGTTTAAACAAATTCATATTGAAGTGGACAAATTTTACGTCGAATTATAAGAATAAATTGATAACATGCAACTCAAGAACTATGAACAACAACCGAAATTACAGGCCAATGAGTGACAGAGCCCATCCTCTCCAAGGGCCAGGAAATTGCAGAGTGAAGCAGATGATTTTCGTATGCAATCATATCAGTACAGTAGAATCTTGATTATCTATCACCCTATTAACTGATTGTCGAATTATCCGTCTGTCATTCTCTCTTTTTTTTTATTGCTGAAAAAATATAGAGCACTGCACAATATATTAATACATATTTTTTTGTAGAGAGTGTTATTACAAGTCTTTACCTTTACACATTATGGTCTACTGTTCGAATGATCTAACTTCTCTGCAAAATGTCTTCCACAAGTGCCAAAAGAATACATGTTGTGCTAAGTATCAAAAAGAAGTGCAAATAACTGAGTGGTTTTGGGAAAGAGGAACTGTGGTTCATCTCACATCGGAATATGAGATTGGAGTTTACAATTGTACGAGATTTAATAAAATAAAACAAGGATAAAGTGTATAACTTACTTAAATCTGTAACATGAGACCTATACTTTTCCTATCTTTCCACAGAAACCATCATAGGGAGTTTCCTGAAACCATCATAGGGAGTTTCCTGAAACCATCATAGGGAGTTTCCTGAAACCATCATAGGGAGTTTCCTTGACCCTTAAAAACTCGTCATTGACATTCTTTCATTAATTCATAGTGTTCTGCACAAAGGAGGTCTTTCACTGCAAACCCAGCATTCTCCAGTCTTTCCTATTTTCTGCCTTCTTCTTAATCTCTGCATATGACCTATATATCTTAATGTCGTCTATTATTTGATACCTTCTTCTGCCCCGAAATCTTCTCTCTTTCACCATTCCTTCCAGTGCATCCTTCAGTAGGCAGTTTCTTCTTAGTCAGTGACCCAGTCAATTCCTTCTTCTTTTCCTGATCAGTTTCGGCATCATTCTTTCTTCACCCACTCTTTCCAACATAGCTCTTAGACTTAAATTAGTGGGCTTCTGATCCACTACCTAACATGTAAAACACATGACCACAAAGAAAATTACGAAACTGTATTACGCAGCACTTAATTTATAAAAGTCTTCTATAGTACGAATTAGCCGATTTTTTTTCGATTAACCATTCAGCCTATCCCTTCATTACCATGGATAATTGAGGTTCTACTTTATATCGTAAGTCATAACAGATTGAGTATGTGTTGGCACTACTGTCACAGCTTGGCATTAACATAATTTCCCGCAAAAGCTCTGTAGAAAAATGCACATCGGTAGAAATGTTCTTATTCTCAATGACAATGCCATCCAGAAGTCGGAAGGCTTTGTACAATATGTTGGCCAAGTGCAGCTGGGAGATCTTCCTACAGCCTAGATTTGAGCTCGTTAGACTTCGATTTATTTGTAAAACTGACAAACAATAAATTACAGCCTCAAATGTGAAGGAATTTGGAATATGACAATGTTTTGTCGTCACAGTTGTGACAGCTCCGGAAAAATATGTGACAGATAATACCGATTTTGTCACAGTATGATTTTTGTGTTCAGATGATTCTTGGTGATTGTGAAGCTTCGCTTCCTGTCTGTAGATTTCCAAGTTGCATCAGTTTTATCATTTCACATTCATGAGCAAGAAATTACTTACTTACTTACTTACAAATGGCTTTTAAGGAACCCGAAGGTTCATTGCCGCCCTCACATAAGCCCGCCAGCGGTCCCTATCCTGTGCAAGATTAATCCAGTCTCTATCATCATACCCCACCTCCCTCAAATCCATTTTAATATTATCCTCCCATCTACGTCTCGGCCTCCCTAAAGGTCTTTTTCCCTCCGGTCTCCCAACTAACACTCTATATGCATTTCTGGATTCGCCCATACGTGCTACATGCCCTGCCCATCTCAAACGTCTCGATTTTATGTTCCTAATTATGTCAGGTGAAGAATACAATGCGTGCAGTTCTGTGTTGTGTAACTTTCTCCATTCTCCTGTAACTTCATCCCGCTTAGCCCCAAATATTTTCCTTAGCACCTTATTCTCAAACACCCTGAACCTATGTTCCTCTCTCAGAGTGAGAGTCCAAGTTTCACAACCATACAGAAGAACCAGTAATATAACTGTTTTATAAATTCTAACTTTCAGATTTTTGGACAGCAGACTGGATGATAAGAGCTTCTCAACCGAATAATAACACACATTTCCCATATTTATTCTGCGTTTAATTTCCTCCCGAGTGTCATTTATATTAGTTACTGTTGCTCCAAGATATTTGAATTTTTCCACCTCTTCGAAGGATAAATCTCCAATTTTTATATTTCCATTTCGTACAATATTCTGGTCACGAGACATAATCATATACTTTGTCTGTTTGGGATTTACTTCCAAACCGATCGCTCTACTTGCTTCAAGTAAAATTTCCGTGTTTTCCCTAATCGTTTGTGTATTTTCTCCTAACATATTCACGTCATCCGCATAGACAAGAAGCTGATGTAACCCGTTCAATTCCAAACCCTGCTTGTTATCCTGAACTTTCCTAATGGCATATTCTAGAGCGAAGTTAAAAAGTAAAGGTGATAGTGCATCTCCCTGCTTTAGCCCGCAGTGAATTGGAAAAGCATCAGATAGAAACTGACCTATACGGACTCTGCTGTATGTTTCACTGAGACACATTTTAATTAATCGAACTAGTTTCTTGGGAATACCAAATTCAATAAGAATATCATATAATACTTCCCTCTTAACCGAGTCATAAGCCTTTTTGAAATCTATGAATAACTGATGTACTGTACCCTTATACTCCCATTTTTTCTCCATTATCTGTCGAATACAAAAAATCTGATCAATAGTCGATCTATTACGCCGAAAACCGCACTGATGATCCCCAATAATTTCATCTACGTACGGAGTTAATCTTCTCAAAAGAATATTGGACAAAATTTTGTATAGGGAAGACCAGGTAACTTGATACCCTAAGGGTGAAACCTAACCATTTTTCCCCCATTACTACAAATGCTAGTGGATTATGGTGATTTTCTAGTTTGAAGGTTGAATTTTCTTTTGCCAACTTCGTTTCGAATTTCGATACTGACAAATACTATAAATGGTAGTGATTTTGTAACTGGTATGTTGGCAGCTGAGGCAAATATCGACAATATTTGCCGGTACTGGAGTTCCATGAAATTAAAATTGTACTAGATTTCTCAGCCGGTTACTGGAAGATAGTGAAATTCGAACTTATTAATAATTAATTAATATTAGTATTAATATTAATACATAATAGTTATTTTATGTGTTGCGTTGTGGTTATAATTCAAGAATAGTCAGATAAGTACGAATAAATATAATATACTTGGGCGTGATAATGCACGTGGGTAATGGATAGAAATATTATTTCACATTTTAATGAATTTCTTTCGTGTTTAGATTTTTATTACTATGTCAAAAAAATGAAATAGTGTTGCAGTGACTCCTCCAAGGAAGAAAATGTGTGGCATTCAGAGTACGCTTCAGAAATCTGTAGTTCACGTGTATAATGAGTTGAAGAAAGAAGATAATGAAGAAGGAATTATGCTAACGGAGACAGCAATTACAACCAGAATAGGACAATTATTAGGAGTAAGTATTCTTAAGCATACATTTCAAAGTGGTATTCAGTTTTAGGAGTTTGCACTAATAATTTCATGATTGTGGTCAAACAAAACAAATTTTTAAGTTAGGCCTAGATGTTTAATCAAGTCAGTGATTTTCATATTGCCAAACTAAATACATTTAAGATACTGTAATACTGCAGTAGGTGATAGCTTAAATACATTTACAAATTAGACGAACAAATAATCAAACAGCACGAAAGTAAATTTCCAGTTTTCTCTTTTAGTATTAAATTAACCGTTCAGATCACAATTTACATGCCACATCGGCCGAAGAAAATACAAGTCATATTGTAATTATTAACTTGATATCGCAGCAAATATTACATGAATGTTGGCCTGTTATGGTGCTTAAAAATAATTCAGTTTTATATAATAACTATATAACATACTCTATAAAGCATAGGAACGTTGACTCTGGCTGAATAATTTATTCATGACTGGTCTAAGTAATATTAAATATGGTGTTTCTTCAGAAAAGCTACCCCACCCAACGTACTTGTTAAGATATAACACTCGAGAGGACGAGGACGCACTACTGGGAAACTAACCATTTCTCTTCGTCATGGACCTCTCGCATGTTATATTGGTAATTAGTAACAAGTTTGAGGGAGGGACTACAACAATGCATTAGAATATACAGGTAAGTGTCAAAGGATTTTTGTGCTGAAAGTATTTGTGGCTGTGCACTAAAACCACGTGTTCATCACTACGTAAATATCACAGAAATCAATTAAACAAAATAAAATTATGCCTTCTTTGATGTAGCTTTTCTGGAGAATTACCTAAATATTAGCCTACTTAAACCTATTGTAGACCCAACCTAACATATCGATCATTTTCTATTCATATAGCTGCAAATGTTGGTATCATGCATGAATTTTATGATATAACAATTTTTAGAAGTGTTATGTTATTGTTTGTTATTACAGCTTGGCTTTACTACAGCCACGAATGTGAGAAATTCACAGAAGGGGACCCCACTTATGACACCAGGAAAACATAGACTACGTAAACATCCAGTGACTGATGCTGATGATTTTACGAAAGATGCAATTGCGAGATTTATTTATGACAAGTTACATAAAGGTAGGGAAGTTACAGGAATTATTGTGTTGATTTATGGAATGTAATTCTGATATTAGTCATATGTATAAAAATATGGCATAATTTTCATTTACTGTTACAGGGGAAGTACTAACAGCAGCAAAAGTTCTGGAACATATGAATGATGATTATGAAACATATTTATTTAGAGTATCCTTATCATCGGTGAAAAAAATTTTGAAAGAGATGAAATTTCTATGGAGCAAAGGGGATCCTTATACACATGTACGAGAAAGTGATGTTATTCGTTTTTAAGAGAATATATAAGAAATGTGGAGCGTGAGAACCCTAAACCCGTAGTATTCTTGGATGAGACTTGGATTTTTATGAATGGTAAATTTCAATGTATTGTGAGACATTGAGTGATTGAATTTTTTACTAACAAATAGGTTAACACTTATGTGGAATATGAAATTGCAATTAATATAGGCTACTAGTAATGAATTCAAGTGGGAACAACATGTTTTGCAATTAATAGTTTCATATTATAACTAGAGGTTAGTTATAAAATTCTTGAACGGTTTTCCTGTCTTTAAAATTTTTGTGTCTCTTAGAGTGTCAATGTGAATTGCTTGTCTCTCTCTGTTTTTTTAAGTAGGATCACCCAGTTATTCATGAAATAAACCAGGTGAAGTTTCCAGTGACATGAATGGTGTTATTCATAGACCAACAAATGAGGGTGGAAGATTAGATGCCGGAACGAAAGGTGGATTTATACTCGGTAAGTTATATTGATTTATATTTTACATAAATTTGGCAAGAGTAATTTTTTAAATCAGGGTACAAAAATATAAAAATTGGTGACTAAATAAAAACATGGGAAAGCCTTTCACCAAAGAGGATCTCATGTCACGTTATGTTATGTTATGTTTTATTTTCTTTATTTAAATGCTGTGAATTCATGTGACGTAATTATATGCCCAGGTATAATTTTTATTGCAGGTGCTGATTTAATTTTTTCATGCAATTGAAAGAAAAGTCAGGACTACCATAGTGCTATGAATAGCCCTGTAGTTGAGAAGTGGGTGCAAACACAGTTGTTGACATGAGAACATTAGGGCAATGCGTTATTGTCATGGATAGTGCTGCATATCATAGCAGACTTGTGAAAAATCAGCCAACAACAAAATGGAGGAAAGAACAGCTACTGGTGATTGCAACTGAATATAATAGATTTGTTGTACTAAATGATAAGAGTTGATGGTGTGAAATCACCTTTTGATATTATATTTCAATATTAATTTCCATACTTTGCAGTTATTATTATTATTATTATTATTATTATTATTATTATTATTATTATCATTACTACTACTACTACTACTACTACTACTACTACTACTACTACTACTACTACTATTGCAACCATTTCTCTTATTTCTCATAATTAGGCATACTTATAGATGCTACTTTTTTCTTTCAGGTGAAATTGAATCTACATAAGAATCCTAAAACAACAGGGCCTTGCCAATTACTGTTCTGAAGCGGCCTTGTCTTATGTGTTGTGTCTATATACAATTAATTCTTTCAGTTTTTTTTCCCCCCCTTTAATCTAATGAAGTTGTTGGTTGATTGATACCAAGTGTTCAGCAGTTGATGTCATTTGTTATCTTGCACTCCAATATTTAACCAGATGATTGAAAGCTGTGTAAAGTTAAACAGTCAAGACAATGATCCATATCTTCATTGAGATTTCAGAAATGGCATGGGGAGATTCTGAAATATCAGTTCTTTGTAAATATTTGAGACAATCATGGCCTGTGATAATATGAGTACTGCCACTGTAGATTTTCATAGAAGTTCAGTTATTAAATTAGGTGTATTATTTTTACTATGTATTGTACTATATTTTTGTTTCGCTTAATTGATGAATTATATATGCTGTAAATTCAATAGTAGACTATAGGCCTATAGCTTAACTGATGAATTGTATGTGCTATAAATTAAATAGTAGGCTGTATACCACAAGTGATGAATTGTTTATGCTTGTAATGTGAAGTAATTTGCATGATATTTATTATCAATTTCTGTATATTTCAACTGATTGAATTGTTTATACTTTTAAATTGAATTAACTTGCTTGCTATGTATTATATTTTATAGCTTAACTGATGAATAATTGTTTAGGTTTGTCAATTTAATAATCTGAGTGCCATGTACTTCATATTTTTAGTGGAGCCACCAATGTAGCTTAGTCGGTAGACTCGTTGGCCTGAAAATTCAGAGCTGCACTCGAGGGTAGTTTGGATCCCCCATTTAGTCTGATTAGTTGGTTTCTTCTGAGGATTTTCCTCCATCGTGGAGCGGATGCCGGATGGCCTATTGCAATTTTTTCATTTGCTTTAGAATCATTCCGATTTTTGTTACCACATTGTCATGTTCTGATCTTGTTATTCTTTTAACAGTGTGGTAAGATGCAGGTATAGATAACCTTACAGTAATTTTGCTACCTTTCAACTACCTCATTACCTCCCACTCCATAAAGTTCATGGATCCACAGAAGTACCAGTCGTCGATGTAATTCGACCATTTTGCTTAAAATATTAAAACACTGTAAAATATTGAGATTTCATGCTGTTACGTCCAATACTGCAGCAAGAATATCTGATTTTGAGTCTGATAGTATGACAGCCTTCTCAGATTTATGAAGTTGATACTGGAGATTTTGTAAGCTTAAAAGTGTATCTAAATTTTCACTATCAAAATTAGTCAGTGTTTGAAGTTAGTTAGTTAGTTAGTTAGTTAGTTAGTTAGTGGCGTTTAAAAAGGGCGCGTCAGCTACTATGGCTATTTGCACCCTTATCTAAAATCTTTCACTAAACACAAACACAATACAATAACCAGAAAGTTTAAAAAACTAAAAAGCATTGTCACGGTTAAAATGGGGCAAACAAGTGTTTGAATATAATTCCCTGTAAAAGGGAATATACTGGCATTGTACTACAACACCACTACATCTATGGCTTGGTAAACAGGATCCATCTATAAAAAATACTGTATGTAGTCACTCACTGACCAGATCATTTATCGTTGCTAATGATTTTTAAAATGTCTGGAGAAGTATCACATTTCTTAACATCATCTGTTAAAGTTAACTTATATACTATTCATTTTGAAATAACTTGGGATTGTGTTTTATTAGTAAAGTTTCCCTTGATTGAGCAAGTTTGAGTTCTCCAAGTAGAGTCAAAAAGTCTGTTGGGATTTTGGCTCAGTTTATTAATATTTGTGGACTGTGATTTTTTGTTCTAGACAACCATATTATCTGCAAATGATGAGATTGTCATAAGACCTATTTCTTTAGTTAGACCATCGACATTAATATTGGAAAATGTATTCCTGAAAACAACAATGTGGGAAGCCCAGATGAATCTGTCTCTATTTACATATTTGTGACAATGAATCAAATAATCAAGTCACTGACCCAATGTAACACTTTATCACGGACACCCTAAGTTTGCAATTTCTTAAGTGATTTATATTTACAGAGCCATATGATCCTTGAAAATAAATTAAAATTGCTAAGGTGTTTTGTTTTCTGTTTAAAATATCTTTAATATCTTGACTAAAATTTAAAATCTGTCCATTTGTTGAATGTAATTTTCTAAAGTCAACTCAATAAGATGAAAGTTAGTTACTAGATTCCAGGAACCAATTCAATCTATGAAATCATCTCTTCCATAATTTTGGCTATCATACTGGTAAGTGGTATCTGTCGATAACTCGAAAAGATATTAGTTGAATAATTGCTTTTCAAAATTGATGTTATGATAGATTTTCTCCAGACAGATATTGTATTTTAGTTGAGATTACAAGATAAAAGTAGTGAGTTTGCTTGTTTGCCAACATATTTAAGAAAATCAGCATGTGTATTGTCTGGACTTGGAGATGTTTTGGGTCTTATGTTATTAAATGAATAGTAATATTCAGTTCTTGATTAAATATTGTTATATAAAGTAGATTGTAGATTTAATATTTCTTTCAGTTTTTCCTTAATAGTCTGACGTACACAGATAAAACTAACACCCACACCACCAACTAATCTAATAGAAATTAAAATATAATTAAATGTAGAAAAAGTAATTAAAATTACACGTAATAAACCATAACCCCCTAATTTCAACAATATACTATTTTATTCCCTTTTACAGCTTGTAGATAATTATTAATTATAGTTATTACTTATTAGCATAATATTTATTGAACTTATTGGCTATTTCACTTCGTTTGAAAGATGTTATTGTGTACAAAAAGCATTTTTTGATGATCGTTTCATGCTGTATGTTGTGTATAAATCTATGATTTCTGGCCATCTGTTCTGTGTAATCCATCTTTTGTATAGAATTAATAAAATACTCTTTTGGTAGTAATTATTTTATTAATTGAGTATTTAATTTTCACCAGCTCACATTTCTTGAATCATTTGTTTTTTCTTATTTAAATTTAGGACACAAGAGCCAAAAAGAGACTTCACAGTTATGTATCATACATTTTTTCAATGACAGACGTGGAGTTCCAGAAATAATAAGTGTAAGTGTAACATTATTAAGCAATTTACAAACAAATGAAATCTTTAAAAAGGTATCTAGAAGTGAAATTACTTATGGCTTTAAGGACCAAAATTATTTTTGTAAGTTGATTTATTATTATTTCAGTTTTAGCCTAGTTGTATTATCCATTTCCTTACTAATTTCAAAAGATAATCAGAAGTTCATTCGAATTCCAACCAAAAGTCAATTGGGTATTAATTTATCTACCTTTAGGAAGTACAGTATATGTACGCTGGAATCTTTGAAGTGAAGTGACAATAATTTAATTGGTCTTGGAACAGATTTGATTCTTGAATATTATATACTATACTTTGTTGTATATTTACGTCTAGTAACCTATTAATGCTAATACTAATAATAATGTAAAGGAATAAAAGAATAGAACATAGCAATACATTTCTCATTATTATTGAAACTATTTAGAATAACCTTCCAACATTAAGGTAAAGTACGGTGAGTAAAGAAGTCATTCAGTACATAGGATCGTGATTTTACTACATGTGGTGATATCTGGTAACAGTTGGCAACACTGACAAGGCGGAAATATTTGCTGTTTGGGAACTGAACTTACGTGATCCTCACTATACGACGTCAACAAAAGTGATTTTCCTCGAAAGTTACCACAGTTGGTTTTGTCCCCCTTTTTAAAAATAGGTACAATTATGGACTCCTTCCATTGTTCTGGTACAATTTCCTTTTCCCAAATAGCAAGTACAAGTTTATAAATTTCACTATATAATGCACTCCCACCCTCTTGTATTAATTCTGCTGGAATTTGATCGATACCTGGAGACTTGTACTTTTTCAGATTTTCTATCGCAATTTCGACTTCTGAAAGCGTGGGTTCGGGTATAAATGGCTCAGCAGTTTGTATTTCAATTTCGTCCCGATCATTTCTATTTGGCCTATGTACATTAAGTAGTTGCGCAAAATAGTTTTTCCATCTGTTTAGGATTGATGGAGAGTCTGCAAGCAAGTCACCATTCTCATCCTTGATCATGTTTACCCTTGGCTGATATCCGTTCTTAAATTCCTTTATACCCTTATATAAATCTCGAATGTTTTTATTCTTACTATTTGTTTCTACCTCATTCAGTTTTTCCTTCAAGTAACCTCTCTTTTTATTCCTAAGTGTACGACTTGCTTCCCGTCTTTCATTGAAATAATTATCTCTCTTCTCCTCAACTGGATCCTGTAAGAATTTCAATTTTGCCTGTTTCCTTCTTTCTACTACCATGCAACAATCTTCATCAAACCACGGTTTCTTTTTCTTAGTTTCATAATAACCTATGCTCTGCTCAGCTGCAATTTTAATACTATCTCTGATATTTTCCCACACGCTATTAACATCTAATTCTTTCTCAACTTCGTCGGAACTTTCTAAAGTGGCAAACCTATTCGAAATTTCGACCTGATAATTTTGCTTAGCTTCCTCGTCCTTTAATTTCAAAATATTGAATTTAGTAATATTAACTTGTTGTTCTACTCGCTTGGCTACTGATAATCTTTCTCTTAATTCTCCAATCACCAAATAATGGTCAGAATTACAGTCTGCACCCCTGAAAGTTCGAATATCTACTATACTAGTATGTCTCCGTTTATCTATCAAGATGTGATCTATTTGGTTGTGTGTCAATCCATCTGGAGAAGTCCAAGTATATTTATGTATATCCTTATGGGGGAATGTTGTACTTTTGACAATTAAATTTTTCGATGTGGCAAAGTTGACTAATCTAACTCCATTGTCACTACTAATTGCGTGTAGGCTCTCTTTTCCAATAGTTGGCAAGAAATTACTGTGCATATTTTTGAAGTGATCTTACTCATAGTTAAAAATGGATTATGATGATGATATTCACTATCGTTGTCGTCATAATAATATTGTCTTACTATAGACAAGGAATAACTGCTATATCAGTATCTTCACCAAAAATAAGCAAATACTGCTGAGAACAATAATTATCTCGTAAAATTCTGTTGCTAACTTTGGAATTTTAACATGTCATTGTGCTTTAAACAAGTATATGAACGAGTTAGGATTACTTGAAAATCCTCCTGTTGTGGATGTAAATTCGAAATTTAAAGATCAGAACATATGTCCCATGTATTGTGTCACTGTCCTGTTTTCTCAAAAAGAAGGGGATTTAGGCCGGGACATTTACAGTCTATTATAACTACTAGTAGCACTCTGGTCTTGAATATCCTCAAATTCATCCGAATGGCTTGAATAATGTCCAAACAACTGAAGAACTATTGAGGAGGTAGCACAATGGGACTGTACGAGTAGTTATAAGTTGATGTCTCAATTTTTACCTTCATAATCCATCACTCCATCCAAACATCTTGACTTATTCTAGCCATTTGCATACTATTTTTTATTGAATTAGCCATTTTTGAAACAATAGTTGTGTTGGGTTTGTTGAAAGAAAGTGAACAGCCTGTCATATGAATCTTAATGTTTCCTTTCTGTAACATACATTATACTTTTAGCATAACATGACGTCCATCACAGTACTTGAACTCTATGATGAAGTCAGAAGAAATGCTGTCATATTTCTTAAACAAAACAAAAACAAAATTAAAAGACTTTGAGTCCACTGTGATAACTTCTTCTAGAACTATCTTCACAAAACCGATATTTTTATTAACTAATTCTGAGTTCTTAACAATAAAGTCATTAACTCTCTTGCTCTCCAATACAGAAGTAGTAACAGGGAAAAAGAGGTAAAAAGTATAACAGTTTTAATGCAGGCACCATATTTTTATGTTATCACTAGAGCCCGGATGTTTGGCAAAATGCCTTTATTACTGGGTGGAAGTAAATCATTATTTGCATAGATATAAATGTGATTTGGAGTAAATCAAAGTGACAGGACCAATTTTTATTTTGCCTTTTAAGATGTTTCTTACCAATAAATGCCTTTTTTTGCCATTTTAAAGCAATATTTCTTGTTTATTTGCAATTTTCTAATTAATTGTGATGTAATATGTATGAAATTTAAATATTTGAAACAATGACTAACTTTACTAACAATAGTATATAAAAGCAATTTATTTCGGTGCTTAATCTGCTAATAATCGTGCTTTAATACTTTTGGTGTAATATGAATAATGATCGACAATCCACAGTTACAAATTTAATATTGTCATGTCTTCACGATACCAACAATCAGCTTTATAATTTTAAATATTAAGCTCGTTCTCATAGAAGTTGTCACGTAGCATTTCCAATTGTTTTCATATTATCAAATCTTACTGTTACAATTTTGTGCTACACGTGTTTATAATTGTAGGAGAAAGAAAATTGAGTGAGGAACAGTCAGTTATTGTTGGGTGACAGAAGGTATAAGATCGGTTAGCTAGGATGCCTAAATTCAGTAAACCACTGAAAAGTAAACTTTATGCTTACATTAGTGAAATTGGTGCCCATGTGTTTTTTAACCGATGGAACAGTTTTGTTATGTAAAGTTTGTTAAAAGACAGTTAATCATGAAAAAAAGTATTTTATAAGTCAACATGTGTTACCTACGAAGTAAATATGTGAATTATGTTGATATAATTTAAATTTATTGATAAAATGTATTATGCCTTTTTAAAATTTATAATGCCGTTTTCAAAGATTATTGTGCCTTTTTTTTTTACGTTTTTATTGCCTTTTTGCCTGCCTATTTTAACTGTTATAAATGCCTAAACATCCGGGCTCTAATTGTCACCTACACACAGCCTCCAAACTGTTTGAAGGACCACACCTGTCGTTCATAGTGAGTCATATGACCTAGCTGGAAGGATACAATGCTGATGTAAGATCTATGGAATACAAAAAATGAAAAGAAAATGAAAAAAGAAAACATTCTGAGATGCAGAGACATAAACAAACACAGCACAGGCACATGACACACATATTGAGGAATGAAGGCCTCTTGGAAAGTAGCCCATTAAAAGTATTTACTAATGACACTCACTGTGATAGAAATGCCAAGTCCTTCTCCAGGTTCTCTTTGAACTGTAACCATTCGAGGTTCGCCTATGCCTTGTTGGCTCCTGTTGTCATTTGATGGGGGTTCTGATGCAGGGACAGGATTCTCGCTTCCTGTGCAATTCCCTCTGCTGCGACAAGCTCGTATGACAGTTTTGTGGCGATGCAGTAGTATCTCTGATTCAAGCTGTCTCCATAGTTTGTCTCTCACTTCACCTCTCATTTCTCGTCCAAGCAATTGCAGTTGCTGTATTCTGTTGGAACACAATAACATATAAAATGATAACTGTTTTATTAGCTATAAATGTGATATAATTTACGTTGAAAATCTGATGTTTTTGACTGCTGGACTCTTTTTCAGCAATCAAAATTTAAAGAACATATTCGAATAATAAATGGCCAATAACTTAAATAATATTCAGTAAATCATTAAAATTTCGAAAATGAAAATAAAATACAAGAAGTGGACTGACATATACCTGGATTTATCAATCCACAATATGAAATCAAGGAAAGAAGCTGTTACGCATTCCAATTGAAGACTAGACATGATTGCCAAGTGGCATACCTGCAAGTTTAAAATAAACCCTAAAGCAATGTATCAATTTGACTCGTAACACTAGGGCCCCACTTAACTATTCATTTCAAATTTTGATGACTGGTATCAACTGCAATGTTTGCCCACAGACAAATATGAAACGGTTAGGCTCTGTGATTGGAGATGTGCTTCATGCTTTAGCCACGTCTGTGACTCAGCACTAGTATTCCATCCAGGCAGTCTGGGCTCAAACTCAGTCTCGCCATGATAGAATTTGTGTACAAAGTAGACGTTGTAGAGGGTTTTACTCGAGGTATTTTTATTTTCCTCTCACATTCCACCAACACGTATTCCATCTATCATCTGTAATGTAGTTAGAAAAGCTTAGCTGAAGTGTTGGGGAATAGTATGGGTTTCTGATGTTGATATAAATTCTAACAGCTTGGGTTCCAGGTCCTGGAGTTTATCAGATATTCATCTTGGGATGGGACCTGGCTCTATCAAGGCTAAGATAAACAAGTTGCCCAACACTATTGCCAATGTATGGTTTTAACAAAAAATGAACTGAACATAACGTGATACTCAAATATGCGAAAGTCAACATAAAAAGTTTTTTGGCTATTAAACTTAACCTAGACTCAATGCAAACGGATAAATAATGAAACTAAATAAAAAGAAACACTAAATAACAGTTTATATAATCTTCACTTGAACACAGCCAAATCCTTGGGCAAAACGTGGAATATTGCACAAGAAAGTTGTACTGCAATGAAAAAGTAAATATGTTCATGGATATCAAATACCTGATTATAAACACAAAACAACATGGACATATTAATAAATGGGAGGAAAAAAAAACAGAACCCATCCAAAATTAAGAAACTTCACTAAACATTGACTCGTGCCATAAAGCATAACATTATAAACTTGTTTCATAATATACTAGTCGTCGACCTGGGTGGCGCAATCAGTAGAGTGCTGGCCTTCTGTGCCCGAGATTGCAGGTTCGATCCCGGTCCAGGTCGATGGCATTTAAGTGTGCTTAAATGCGACAAGCTCATGTCAGTAGATTTACTGGCATATAAAAGAACTCCTGTGGGACAAAATTCCAGCACACCGGCGACACTGATATAACCTTGGCAGTTGCGAGCGTCAATAAATAAAACATAATTTACAAATATACTAGCCTATTTTAAGACTTCTACAGTGTTCATATAAAGGTACTGTCACACGTTGCTACTTTTTCAATGCTGCAGTAGAAAATGTTGCGCAACTCTCGTACTGCGATGTGTGAACAACAGTACAACCCAAAAGTAGCGGCTGCCGAACCAACTGCCCGCTACTCTTTCATGCTGCACACAGCTTAAAAGTCAGAGTCAGAGTTTATTTCCTGATGAATTAGTTCTTTTTTTAATTTTCCGCAGCACAAGAGGGTTGCCAACATTGATTACCAATATTTTTGTTCGTTTGCATCGAACCCTGGAACTTTTGATAGAAAACTGTGTAGACACATGAATTTAACACTTTCTGAAAGAATTAGTGGAATCAGATGTGATTTATAAATTTTATTATAGTTTGAATACTTTTATAACGAGAATATGCTGTTGGTTATCATTTAAGTAGGCTATATAGGCGTTTTTTAATAGCTTTATAACAAAAATAATGTCAATTTCTGAATTCCAGTTAGGACAGAAAAGCAAATAATATATAAGTAAGCTATCACATAATTTCATAATCTGAAACTGTAATGTGAACATACTACAAAATGTATATTGAAGAATCAACACAGAGCTGGAAAGCTGCAGCTAGACTGCGACTGCAAAAGCCTCGTGTGTGAACAGACTTGCAACAACTTTTGCAGTGCTCAGGTTGCGCAGCACAAAAAGTAGCGTGCAGCGCACTATTTTTGGCTTATGTGTGAACATGACATGCAACTTTTGCAGCTGCAGTAGAAACGTTGCGCAGCAAAAGTAGCAATGTGTGACGGTATCTATTACTTAACTATGTAAACTATAACCAAATGTAAAGACGTGATGATGCCCTCATGAAAGTGAGAATGTTCGTCTAAAGAAAGAACATTAAATAGTGATAAGTTCAATTACGGAAACTATATCTGAAATAAAATATATAAATTAAATTTAACTTTTTTGTAACACACAATGGCTGTCAAAATATGAATATTTAGTTTTAAAACAGCGTATGGATATCATGAGCTACGATCAGAGGAGTAACATTTATTTGGAAAATACAGTGTTGCTACATTGTGTAATTAAAAGTCCTTTCAACGAAATTTTATTACCAACATTTTCGTCTCCATTTTCATCCAGGATTCACGTGTAGTCTGTGTGAGCAAATTTTGAAACACTCTTCATAAATAACATTGAAGATAGTGGATATCCTTGTCTTACATCCTGATATGGTTTTTGGCAAGATGAGTTTGAAAATTCGCAATGGGACAATTTCCTTACAATTAAGGAATACATCGAAAATCCAATCAGGTAATCAGCAGAATTGGAATTCAAGCTCATGTCTGAGCACAACCTCAGATCTCGAGTCCAACTCACTACCATTTGAGCTATGCCAGTGACTCTTCAATAGTTCTTCCTAAGTTTTTCTGTATGTCACTTTTTTCATTACTGTTCATGAAACTGGTTCGTTTTAATATATCAAAAATTATTTCAAATTTATGAGACTTTTAACAGAGTAGGTGACTTTTTCAGGTCATACCTACTTGCCCTTCAGGAAAGTTGATGTTGAGTTTCAGGACATGGTGGAATACTGAAAAATATATACTTCCAAACATTTCAGAGTTTATGTTCTAGTAAGCTGACCCAACATCGGGACACCTCACAAAATGGGAATAGTAAATTAATATAGAGAAATTTTTGCCCATATATATACATTTACGTGATAAATATAAAAAAAAAACAATAAAAATAAACACACTCATGATAAAAATAACGCATTGCAATACAAGAATACAGTAACACAAAAACACAAAAATGACATATTACATATTAAAATCGATAGTTGTGTTGAATAAATTGGTCCAAAAGGTAGTCAATTGATCTCCTGTGTCCTCATTACAAATTCCTTTCTGTCCAGTTGTTTTCTTGCCTTTCGCCTTGAGGATGGCTGCTCTTCTGTTATGCTTATCAGCCCCATGTCATATGACATCAGGCTCTTTGATTTGGCATGCGGTGGTTAGGTTACCTCTGTTAAGAAGAAGGGAGAAGTGTTTTTCCCAAGATTTCATTGGGATCTCCATGTCAGTGTTAATGGACTTCCTTCTACGGGCACGAAACAAATTTCTTAGCATCTCTTGAGCTTGGACCTTTCCTTGTTGTTCTATGAAATTAGGTCTTTAGAAGTTTTTGATACTTGTATGCTTTCCTTTCTCTGTATAAAGATTTAGATTTGTCTCGAAGATGTCTGTTCGTGATCTGTGCATAAATTTGAACATTTCTTTCTCTGTTTGTAGCACTCACCTTCAATCCCAGGTTTGACTGTCCTTTGCGTCTTGGGGATGAGTGATGGTAGTATATAGTTTTCTATTCTTTTTCAGAATAGGAACTAATTGCCTCTTTTAAAGAGCTTTGTCAATTGGGTGTTTTCTGGGTTCCAGTTATTTCTTGAGACTGTAGGAAACTTTACCATTTATTGTTGGCTTCTCTGCTTTGTTAGTGTAATTGTTTATTCTACCAGTAGAGGTTTTCTTAAAATGGTGGCTGGTGAGGAAGAGAATAATACTTGTTGTTATAACAGTCATGAAATGCAAGCTTATAGTGTCAGGCTACTAGCTATACCACTCAGAATGAAAATATTAGTCACTTAGTCAATCACATGGCTCATAACATCTCTCCCAGTCCAATCATAGCACATTGGAATACTGGAAATGCCAGCGCCTCTCATTGGTTATCGCCCATATTTAATTCAATGTTAAAGTGAATGAGATACATGTACTATAGTCTGAATCAGCTTAATACCCTAAGGGTGTGAAACCTAACCATTTTTTCCCCCATTACTACATATGCTAGTGGATTATGGTGATTTTATAGTTTGAAGGTTGAATTTTCTTTTGCCAACTTCGTTTCGAATTTCGATACTGAGAAATACTACAATTGGTAGTGATTTCCTAACTGGTATGTTGGCAGCAGGAACAGCTGTTGTCAGTAGTGCAAATTCTGAAAATTCAAATTGTTACAGATATCTGAGCCGAATACTGGAAGCTAGTGAAATTCGAACATACTAATAATTAATTAATATCAGTATTACAGTATATTAATACATAACAGTTATTTTATGTGTTGCATTACTTTGTGGTTACAATTCAAGATTATAGTCAGATAAATGTAAATAAATATAACATATGATGTGATACATGCACTTAGGTGATCGGTAGAAAATGCACACGGAGACAGCAATTATAACCAGAATAGCAAAAAGAAGTAAGTATTCTTAAGCATATATTTCGAAGTGGCATTCGGTTTTCGGAGTTTGTATGTGATCAAACAAAATACATTTTTAGGTTAGAACTTGTGAATCATAAACTGTTTAGTCAAAGCAATGAATTTTATGTTGTCAGACAAAATACATTTTAATATTAGATCATATTAATCTACTAATTACCAACATAATGTGCAAGAGGTCCAGGAGGAAAATACAGGCCTACACTTTCACAAATTATTGAACCATTTAGAAAACACCTCCCAACATAAAGATGAGATGTAGCAAATAAGCAAGACATCGTTATTGTTAATAGTATATTATTATTATTATTATTATTATTATTATTATTATTTTACATAGCATTGTGATTTTACCCTCTTTGGTGATATATGGTATTAGTTGGCAACACTGAAGAGATGGTCAAATTAGTCTTTTGGGAACTGCTCTTACGTGATCCTCACTATACCAACACCAGTAGTGGCAACTGAATATATTGTCAACTTTACAGTTCACATCCCTTAAAACATTACTATGAATGTACGAAAAACTAAATTGGGATAAATCACGATATCTTATCAAAATCCTGGACAAATTAGCATCTCGAAATGTCTTAAAAAGAATCTGGGACAGGAAGTCTAAATTCGGGACTGTCCCAGAAAAATATGGATGAATGGCCACCTCAATTCTAGGTTTCTGATTCCAGATATTGGCATACGTAAGATATTCTTCAGGTTACTTCTGTATTATTTGAATGTGTGTTAAGATACTTAAATATCTACTTCCTACATGGTATCTTTGTTTTGATGAGTAATCTACAGGGTTATATTTATGTTCCGTACTATCTAAATATCTTTTGAAGCATGGGGTTCATTGACATGAAACTCTGATCTCAGTGTGTGGGGATGGCCATGTACTGGAAACTCATAACCAATATAGTATATGTAAATATTTTTTTCTTTTAGCTGCTTCTGGTTAAACTGAAAGTGTTAACAGATCTCCTATTTTAAGTGGAATGCCCAATATATTTTTATATTTTCGAATAGTTCACTTTGACAGTTCTTCAGAAAGTATTTGCAATAAAGAGCTCTTTAGCAAATTAAAGTTGCTACACAACAAAAATATAACTGTGTACGCCCTTTCATTAAACATAAAAAGTATATACTTGAAATCAAATTAACTTTATTTTGACATGATACCAAAGAAGTCCAAATTCAGTGTTCAAACTGCTGCTTTACAATGCACCATTCGATCACAAAAATCAATTAAGGAATGACTTAACCATCTCTTGGGAATGTTTTGCACTGCTTCCAGTATTCAATATTTCAGACCTCCTAAGGTGTTGAGTCTTTCTCGATATACAACTGACATCAAATGATCCCACAACAAGAAGTACAAAGGCAACAAATTCTTGCCTACCAATCCATCATTGTGGAGAAACCTGGCCTTAACAGTGACAAACATTTTGTCCATACTGGGGTAAAGCTCCACCTTGTTGGAAAAATATGTCACCTGCGAGTAATCTTCAGTTTATATATAGGATTTGGAAACATATTGATGATAGCTGGTACTGTGTGATTTTCAAGCAAATCCAATACTGGTACCTATTTGCATTTAAAGTTTCTTTACAGAGGAATGGACCCCAACGTCTGCCCAAACATTCAGTTGTTTGTGGATGCTACATATGGTTCTCCTACATCCATTGTGGATTTACGTCTGAGACCAGTACTGGCAGTTGATGACAAATCTATTCAGGCAGAATGTAAGTCATCAGAGAACACAATTTATCCGAGAAAAATTGGATTATTGTCAATATATTCCATCATGACTTCACAAAACTGCGTTCTTCTGTCACGATCATCTTCTGAAAGTTCCTGCAAAAGTTGTACTTTATAAGGGCGGTGGTTGGTCTTTTAAGAATTTTCATCAAGGAACTTTGACTGATGTTTAATTCTAGTGATATTACTAACAGGAATTAAGACATATAAAAACCAATTCGGTCATTAATTTACTCATAAATGTTGTATAATTTCGAGTGGTCACATGACCACCTTTCTATTTAAAATTTTAAAGTTCCATCCAAGATGGCACCTTTCGAAATGGCAGAGATTTATGATGTATGCAGCATAGATGGATTAATTAATTTTGTAATAAATAGTACTATATGTATTATTCTAACATAAAGTATATATCACATAGTAGGATGGTGCCAGATTTTAACTAACCCTGTGTATCATAATATTATACAATTTAATGTCAGTTGTTTGGTTTCCAATGGTTGACAACTATGTCAATGGTTCCATTAGAGTGGTCTCGCTTTACTATTTATCTGCTTTGTGCATTTCGTATACAGTACATGAATGTAGACGAGTTCTATTATACAATGACGACTGTAGACTAGAGAGGTTTCAAATTAACATGCCCCTACTCTTCTTTATCAAAAATTTTCATTACCATTATTGTCACGAAATCTCTTACAAGAGCTCAGCACAAAATTGTACCCTTCAGCTTCATTTGTGAATAAAGCAACATTTTAAATGTGCCCACTGTTTTACTTTATCTCATTCAATGAAAGCATCACTTGAGAATGTTCCCATAAAGTTATAATCCTCAAATGGGCTTGATTCCACTATGCTTGAGTTCAAATTCTAGGAAGATTACCACTAAATCCCTAAAGAAGACTGCAATAACTTTATAAAATTTAAATATCTCACTTTGTTTTAAAACATGGTGTACTATTTCGCAGAAATGGCTGGAAGGATTAGTCACACCCCAAGAATTAGGACTAGAGCGATGTAGTCTTTGTTTTCAAAGCATCTTGAGAGGTCACTGTACTCTGCTTTCATTCAAGTGTGTGTTTTTGTAATCTGATTTGAGAGGACGCTGAAGTGCAATTTTGATAAAGTATTTGTACTCTGAGTTAATTTGTTGAAATGTTACCTTATTTTGTAATAGTGATAAACCCTAGATAGAGCCAGCCATTGGCACAGCTCAAGGGTAAAGAGTTGGTCTCCTGATCCAAGGCGTGGGTTCGAATCTTGCTTGGGCTGATTATCTAGTTAGCCAAATGTCAGGTAATCCATGGCAAATCCTCAGTCTCTTCACGCAAATACACTACCCTATCAGAATTATACCAATACTAGATAACTTCGTAATTGATACAGAGTCATTAAATAACAAATTAAAAAACTTCCGAATGAATAGTGCAGCAATAAGGACAATGCTAGAAGATATAATTATTAATTCTGCATTATATTCACCATACTGATATGAATCCTTGCGATTTTTATTTCATTACATAGAAACCTAAAGATAGGATTTACAAACGTAATCTCCACACAAAGAAGAAACTGAAAGACAGTTTTACAAAGAAAATACTACCAATTTCCAATGATAAATTTCTCCGTTTGACTTTTCAAGGATCGGATCTGGTGGGATGGATCCATGCATTTAGGTACTCAACTGGGCCATCATGTGCCCTATGCAATATGTCCAAGTCCGACAGGTGGACTGGATGATATTCGTGAATCTGGCTGTCATCCTGCCTCAACTCTGACAGACCCAGATCCCATCCCTAAACATGTACTTTATAAACTCTAGGAGCTTCCCGTATAGGGCCTTCAGCTTCAAGCCTTTAAATCCTATATCAGCATTGGAACCTCATATTACCTCCAACGCCTCTACAAAGTCTGCTGTTTTGGTCATCATAATTCCATTATGACTAGGCCGAGAATCGAACCTAGGCGGCTTGGATGGAAGTCCAGCACTCTAAAGCTAATCCAGAGATGAACCAATGATGAATTTCACTCTGTGAGTAGCTTTTCAGAAAGGTGTCAGGAATTAGTATCTGCAAATAGGCCACATTTACATCAATACCTACCTGTAAGTGCTGATACTGCACCCATGTATCACTTTGTTCTATTAGCTGGGCTTAGGCAGTCAGTAGTTTGATTTACCAGTTTCGTCAGCACTAGTGACTAGGGACACTTAGGATATAGCTTCGATGTTAGAATGTAGGGAGGCTTTCATGGCCAACATAAATAAATAAAGAATTCTTCAGGCTGAGAGGCTGTGGTCTACTGGCAGTGTTGCATCCTGACATTTCATCTATAGCTATAGCAGACATCTACAGTGGTGAGGCACATGTGGGCGAAGCGATCTCCTCGGTGAATCAGGGGCAACTGATATTGCGACTCGCTGTGTGTCAGAATTTATAGGAGTGGGGCGTAGTTTACTACTCTCTGTAAGACATTACCAGGGGATCCAATGATCTCGTTCGGAGCATGGTGTTGGGTTATAGTGGGTGAAAAGGTTTTGTGTGTGAATGTCTTAGAGCTGGGTACCAAGTTTTATTGAGTTTCAGGCCTTCTTCTTCGCAGATGAATTACAAACACCAGAACAACTTCAACCGCAAAGAATAAAGCCTGAAAATTACGAACACCAGAACAACTTCAACTACAAAGACACCTAAAACTCAATCAAATTTTGTACCCAGCTCTAAGACGTTCACACACGAAACCTATTCATCTACCACAGTCCAACATCAATGCCCCAAACGTGAACATTGGACCCTGGGCGTGGATCTTACAAACAATAGTAAACCACATTCCACTACTATAAATTCTTACTCACAACCAGTAGCAGTATCAGTTGCCCCTGGTATACCGAGGAAATCAATTTGCCCACATATACCTTGCCACTATGTCTACCTTAACTGCAGACAAAATGTCTGATGCAACACTGCCAGTTAGAACAAGCCTCTCAGCTTGAAGAATCCTTTACCTAACTACGCTGTATTTTAAGAAAATATGTTTAAGGTTGGCAGTGGGCAGTTCAATAAGTAATACACATAATTTTTTTTTCTTGGCTGCTTTCCATTGGAAAATAACAAAATTTCATACACATCATCTTTAAAACTTTCTGCATTCTGTCATATAGTTTCGCCATTTTCCATTGTAGTTTAGTTTTAAAATGGCGACTGCACGTGAAACATGTACAAAGCAGAGATCTGTGATTGAATTTCTCTTTGAGGAGCAGGAAACCATTGCAAACATTCATATGCACTTACAACATGTCTATAGGATCAAGCAGTGGATAGGAGTACTGTCAGTCATTGGGTTAACAGAGTGTTGTAGGGCCATAGATTTGAATGAAGACTATGTGGAAAAACAGGTATTTGTAGTCAATTAAATGGGGAATAATGTGATATATTTGGATTTGTTATAAAACAAACTTTGAATGAGAAAAAAAATAATGTGCCTTATTTATTGAATCGCCTAGTAGTTAGTTTTATTCTTTTCAAGAGGTACATAGAAGTTGAAGCATTCTGACCTGCCAGCTAGCTCCTTGTCCAAGTACTTTGCTGCTAGCTTTGCACCATACACTTCACTGTGAAGGGCCAGCAGAGTATTTCGTAGTGCAATGTTCTCACTCTGCAACTGTGACAACTCACTGCGCAGTGAAGCCACTTCCATCAGTCCAACTTGCATCACGTCTTCTTTACCTGTAATAGAATGCACCATCTCATGACAATAAATGGCAGCTAAAGAGATTCAGATTTTCTAACTTTATCGTGAAATGAGAGTGAAACATTTACATAAGAAAAAAAAAAAAGGTTTCATGAAGTTGACACATACTTTCTCATTCTGCATTTCAACCATCTCATAACAATCCAGCTCTTTTCCATGTTACCAACAATATGTCTCTTTGTAGTTTATCATCTTGAAGTATCATTCAAAACATATAGGCTATATAATTCAAATAATTTGTGTGAGAGCACATATAACAATAAACTTTAATTTTTTGCATTTCAATCAGAAGTATTTTATATTCTTAATTATGAATTGTTTTATTGACAACACTGAACAATACTGCGGTTTTTTTGTACCCAATAGTAGGAACAGGTACATAATTTAGTGCTAAATTTGGTGTTGAGATCCGTTTCTGTCTCCTACCCTGGTTTTTTAAAATAGAAAATCGTGTTTGAAGTTTCAACAACGTAGTTTTGGTGTAGTACTCTGCAATTTCATTACTTTGAAACTGGGTGTTAAAATAATATAATAAAGGTAATCATTTTAATGTATTCATGTCGCATATAGCTGACATAATCTTCTGAGGACTGTGGACTGTGTTATTCCCTCATATATCCTTACTCTAAATCCACAAAATCTGCATGGGTAGCACAGCAGGATGGAGAATAAAAACAGTACAGCGCCACGCATTCATCTATGCAGATGACATAGTCCTAATAGCTGATACAGGGCCAAAATTACAGAAAACTGTTCTGAAATGAACCACTATCCTGGAAAAAAAAAAATATATATGCAGATCAATCCTAAGAGCAAGGTGATGTAGATAGTGAAGACAGAAGATAAGGTGGGACAGCTATATATACTGTGTAATGTATGCAGCTCGAGCAAGTTACAAGTTATGAATATTTAGGTACTAGCAGTGAAAGACCTGTCCTTGGGCAGAAAACTATGAATGAATGAATACTCCATCAATGTGGTAACATGCATACATACATACATACATATATACCTACACACAAGTTGTCTCACTTTTTTTTTTCTTGGCCAATAATTTACGACTTAACAGAGAGCAATTCTGAACACTTTAACCTGATAGACATTGTTGTTTTCAGATAAGTTACCAATGAATAAATTATATTAGGTTACTGTTCAATCAATACTTATCACTTAACAATTATATTAGGTTAATGTTCGGTCAATAAGTAACCTGATATAATTGATTTACTTCACTAAAAGTCACGTGTGTGTACAGTGTAAAAATATGGCGTCACAAATACAGAGCAAATATTGAATTTTGCAGTGAATATTCACAATTTTGTTAAAAAAAAAACTGTAGAGACTTCGTTGCTGATAAAAGATACATCACGTAAAGTTTTCAGAAACAGAAAGTGCACACATGACTGATGAACAGTGCAAAGGGTGTCAGATCTAATCTACAACATATCGCAAGGTGCAATGCATGAATGAGATCACAGAAATCGACACGTCACTGTAGTTTGAATGTGTGAAGTCTGAATTTCATTTCTCTGTATCTTGATACATTCCAAAACAGTTAATACCGGAACAGAAAATACAGAGCGAAGACATTACTGCGATTTACTGTCTCACTACAAAAAGGAGATGATTTATTTGTTTTCATTTAGCCTAAGTAAGGCAGAATATTTAACACAGGCCCTAGTAGTTTCATTATTTTACACAGAAAACATAGCAAAAATTCATGCAGTGATATGATATAAATTTATCGCTCAAGACGAAGTTGAGGCAGTATTATTCAAAAAGGCAGATGAAAATTTACTGTAGCATAAGAAGGCTGCTCTGGTGGTTATAATGAAAAAAGGAGCGACCATCAATACCAAGATTAAATGTCACAAGATCGCATAGTGTATTCTTAACAATAAAAGCAATCAGTGGTATTGACTGTGGTGTCCTACCATCCTTATTGTCAACATTTGTTCTCATTTATATAACATTATGTAGCTTTGTTCTAGCAATAAATTTTTATTATTATTATTTATTATTAATTAGGGTTACCAGGCACCCAGGTTTTCCAGGACCAGCCCTAGTTTTTCATCCATCCAGGTACGTCTGGAGAGATTTTACTAAATGGCCGAAACATGGTTTTAAATAGCGTAAACTAATTCATACACTTTAGAAAATACTACATGAATGATACAAAAGTAAAAATTATAATTTTTAAGGATGGAGAAGCAAATATAAATGATCGTGATACACAACGATTTCTGGTGTCAATTATATATAATATACAGAGTGATTCACGAGGATTTACCGTCACTTACGGAGCTTATTTCCGAAGACATTCTGAGCAAAAAAGTGATATAAACATTTGTCCTACTCTCAATATTTTCAGAGCTACACTAACTTGAAATTGTTTGTAAAATACCATTATTCTTGAGTTTTAAGGGTAAAAGAATATTACAGATAAATAATGAACTATTCACAAGTATCATTTCTTTAATGAGCTAGTATTCTGAAGCTAAAAATGTATTGTGAATTCCATAGTTGCTTCGTACAGATTTTTTTTTTTTTCGATTTTTAACTACAGAATTGCATTTTTTTTCCGCATTTATCAAACAACTGTTACAAATCACCCAGCTCTTGTAAATTATTCAAGACTGTATATTAGGATGGATAATTAAACTGCAAAGAATCAAGTCCTAAAGTTGTACGATTTGTAACAATTTTTGTGATAAGTGCGTAAGAATGATCCAATTTTTAGTTAAAAATTGAAAAACAAAATCTGTACAAAACAATTAACAACATATTTTTAGCTTCAGAACACTAGCCAATTAAAAAAATGATACTTCTGAATAGTTCATTCTCTGTTTGTAATATTTTTTAAGCTTAAAGAAAAAAGGTATTTTACTAACAAATTCAAATTAGTGTAGCTCTGAAAATATTGAGATATGACATTTCTTGCTCAGAATGTCTTCAAAAATAAGCTCCGTAAGTGACGGTAAATCCTTGTGAATCACCCTGTATGTATGTATGTATGTATGTATGTATGTATGTATGTATGTATGTATGTATGTATGTATGTATGTATGTATGTATGTATGTATATGTATGTATATATACATATATACATCCGTAAGTGACGGTAAATCCTCGTGAATCACTCTGTATGTATGTATGTATATGTATGTATGTATGTGTGTATATATTATCCTCTGATTGAGGTTCTGTCTGATATGTACATCTATTATCAGGCAGTACATCTCACTTGACGATATGTGTCAAAGACAGAACAATTGTTTGTATGTATCTTAAGTCTGACTAGTGTAATATGTAGCTAGTCAGCAGGCCTAGTTGCCTCATAAGTGGTGCCTTTTTGGTATCACTTGTGAGGTTCAGACTTGTCTTCAGAGAGTTGACTAAACAAATATATCTTGCTGCATGACGTGGTGGAGAATGCACGTTAGAGTTATATTTTATTCTCTGTATATTAAGATTGATGTTGTGAAGGCTTTTGATGAATTTTTGAAATCTGATAAAGTATGTTAAGAATGAACAAAGTAAAGGTACATTCTGAGACAAAAAAAAAGGGAAGGTTCGAGAAACTAAGTGCAATCGGCAGATCTAGGATGCACTTGTATAAAGCTGCATTAATACTAAAACATTTTATGTTTTCCTTTGATCCTTTACAGTGAGTGTCATGCACCAAGAGTATGCGTAATATACTCATAAAGAAACATTGGACCTACAGTGTCACTGTGGCTGAGCAGTTTAAAATGCTAGTCCACCCTTTGTAAGATCAGAGGATTAATCCTGTCTCCATCTTATTTTTATTTTTTGTTTAACAAATAATGTTTAGCATGCCGTGTATCGTCTGTTTTTTGCATTTAAATCGTTTGAGAGTAAGTTTTCTCTCTTTTTCATCTAAGATAAATGAAAATAAATAATAAAGGCACAAATCCCAACGAAAATAAATACACTCATATGGGAGAAAAAAAAACAACGTGTCAATACTGTATCCCAGGCTTCTGAATTTGAGCCTACAGGCCATCCTTCGTCCTCAGTTGATTTGAAAGCCAATTCGACTCCACTTCTTTCTCCACCTCTTCTCATACATTTTTAATGGAATTTGAATAAGTGAACAGACAGACCAGTCCATCACAGTGATATCCAGCCTCCCTTCAAACCAATATAAAGCTGCAATGACTCCACCCGATAATGGATTCTCACACAGAGAATCACGACGTGTTCAAGGATGACCTTATATTATTCCCTGTTCAGTGTTTCGTCGAGTATCCACAAAACAATCAAGACTCACGAGACATTCACTCCGAACAAGACACTGATACATGGTCTCAGTGAAACTGCTTAACCATGTCTCTTTCATCCTATCGGGTTCCTCATGGACAGTAGATGATGACTTTCCCTCTGCATGTGGAAGAAAATGTCATCCCATTTGAGAATATGACTCTTCCAGTTGTGATTGGCATTTTTCTCTGCACACGCGAGATGAAATAGCTTATGATCGTCTTTTAGGTACTCTTTTTTTGCTGATATGCGAGCAAAGAGTCCTGCATCTTTTAAACGCCACAGAGCTGTTCGACAATATCCACGGAAGTGAGAATTAGTTCTAATGGCAGAAGTAGACTGGTGAGGATTCCTGACTTCTTCTGCAACCAGAGTTGTATTTTGTTTAGGAGTGGACACATGTCTTCTTTCAAAACCTGGATGATGGTGTTCAACTTCTTCCCTGGATAACTGTACCCACCAGGGGGCTGTAAATGGAGGAACATTGATCCTTCTTGTAGCCTGGAAAATCGAGTAACCTGGAGTATTAACAAGAGTAAGGAGTGATTTCCTTGTGCTTACGTCCTTGTGTGTGCGATCAGCCATGGTAGAACTCAGTCTGATGACAGAAAACAAATCACAGGCATGTGCTGCTCCTTATATCTACATGACTACCAACAATATTGCAATTAACTAAAACTGACCAAATATATTATTATGTAATATATTTTGTATTAGGAAAGAAAGTTGATACTATGAAGCAATGAGGATGAAAACTTGAAGACCACACGGAAAAAACAAGTAAGTCACCCTTTTTTTTTTTTTTTTTTTTTTTTTTTTGCGAAATTGAGATATTGCGTTCATTGTGTTCCCCAAGGCCTAATTTATCCTTCCATAGCAAGTACATGTTGAAAATGTGGTTAGTCATTTGTAAAATTTACACTAAGAAAACAGTGTACAGGAAAAGAATGAGGTAAGTCAAAGCAATTATTTCTGTATTGACGTGTTATTAGTTATTACAATGAAGTAGCAGCATTGTTGGCATATCTGCTAACAGAATATCGTTGTTGATAATGCTAAAACTATGAGGGACCCCGTCAGGCTAATTTTAGTTTTAACATTAGTTCATCAGATTCAGAAGGGTATGCTACTGGAACTAAATGACAGCTGTGAGCAGTATGGGATGAAGATGTTAAATGTTATGTTTTATTTAATGACGCTCGCAATTGCAGAGGTTATATCAGCGTCGCCGGATGTGCCGGAATTTTGTCCCGCAGGAGTTCTTTTACATGCCAGTAAATCCATTGACATGAGCCTGTCACATTTAAGCACACTTAAATGCCATCGACCTGGCCCGGGATCGAACCCGCAACTTTGGGCATAGAAGGCCAGCGCTATACTAACTTGCCAACCAGGTCGACTGGGATGAAGATAAGTGCAAATAAGACGAAGAGCATGGTCATAGAAAGAAAAATACAGAAGATAAACTTGCGAATTCTAAATGAGGCAGTAGAGCAAGTGGACAGCTTCAAATACTTGGGGTGTACAATAAACAGTAACATGAGCTGATACCAGGAAGTCAAAAGGGGAATAGCAATGGCAAAGGAAGCTTTTAATAGAAAAAGGAGCATCTTCTGTGGATCTCTGGAAAAAGAACTAAGGAAGAGACTAGTGAAGTGCTTTGTATGGAATGTGGCATTGTATGGGGCAGAAACATAGGCATTACGACGAAGTGAAGAGAAGCGAATAGAAGCATTTGAAATGTGGGTATGGAGAAGAATGGAACGTGTGAAGTGAAATGAAGCTGTGTTGGAAAGAGTGGGTGAAGAAAGAATGATGCTGAAACTGATCAGGAAGAGGAAAAGGAATTGGTTGGGTCACTGGCTGAGAAGAAACTGCCTACTTATGGATGGACTGGAAGGAATGGTGAAGGGGTGGAAGAGTTCGGGACAGAAGAAGAAGAAGAAATCAGATGATAGACGACATTAAGATATATGGATCATATGAGGAAACAAAGAGGAAGGCAGAACATAGAAAAGACTGGAGAAAGCTGGGTTTGAAGTGAAAGACCTGCCCTTGAGCAGAACACTAAATGAAATAAAATACCGACACATCTAAGTAGAAAGAATAAATCATACAGAAGAAATGAGAATATAAACAAGAAATTAAGAGTACAGAGTCACGAACCATGTGGAGATTGCAGGTATAAAAGGTACAAGTGTTACAGAATGATTACTGAAGATGAAAGATTTGCTCCAATAAAGGATTTCAACCTTTGTAATCATGGGATGAACAAAGTTTTTATCTTACAGGGTTAATAATTGTGTTGCACATTAAAAAGAGGTGTGAATATGAAGCTAAGTTGCGTGACTCTTCTTTCCAATATAAAATTCGCATAAAAAGGGATGATGTAACTGCAGAAATTCCAGTGTACGCTAATCAGCATAAGAAGTAATCACAGCAGATGATTAAATTAAAATAATAAGATTACGAACACTATTATTAATTTTATAAACGAATCTAATTTTTATGTCTCAGATCTGCTACCTACTGTATTTACTAGAATATAAGCCACATTTTTTTTTGGTGCTAGATTAAGACCGATGATATGTGACTTAAAATCAGATACGAGTAATATGCAAGCACGAACACTATAAATATGCAACAAGATTTCAAGAAGTAATGTATAACAAACAACCTTGATGGGTGTTAAGATGATATTCTTCGGGTCAATTTCAATGTTTCAGACTCATGAGAAGAGGAAAATGACAGTGAATGAATGAATGAATGGAGTGAGTGAGTGAGCAAGTGAATCACTGAATATGTGTGTGCGTACATATTTTGTTTCTGTTCTTTACAGCCAACTTGTAGCGAGCTATAAAAATTAATTTCGCAAAAAATATCGAAATATTCTAACAAATGTTATAAAATCCAGGAAAATTAGCTATTATTCCGAAAAACTAGAAAACAATCTAAGTGATCCTAAAAAATTTTGGCAGACAATTAGATAGGCAACTAACTTAGAACCGAAAGTGAAAGATTATATTACGGAATCGTATAATAAAGATGGTGTATTAATTACGGACAAATTTGAAATAGCTCAGGAGTTTAATAATTATTTTTCAAATATTGGCATTGAAATTGCTTCTAGTATAAGAACTAGGAAGAGTGGTAATTTTTGTAATAATATGAAACAACTACAGTCTTCTATGTTTTTGTTCCCTGTAACAGAAAGTGAAATAATTAAACATATTACCTCATTAAAAAATAACATAAGCCCTGGTGAAGATGCTATACCCTCCAAAATATTTAAACTGTTCAGTATTTTCTTGGCTAAACCGCTTGTTCATGTATTTAATTTGTGCTTCTTACATGCTAAATTTCCAGATAAATTGAAAAATGCTATAATTGTCCCTATTTTCAAATCAGGAGATAAAAAATGCATGAACAATTACCGACCAATATCTTTACTCTCATGTATATCTAAACTGTTAGAAAAATGCATAAAAAGTCGTCTATTAAATTATTTGGACAAATACAACGTACTTTCTTCAAATCAATTCGGTTTTAGAAATAAACTTGGCACAGATGACGCTATTTCATGTGTTACAAACAAAATCATATGTGAGTTAGACCGAGGGAATAAATGCTTGGGTATATTTTTGGATATTCGAAAAGCATTTGATATCGTTAACCATGATACTTTATTAGAGAAATTAAACTTGTTAGGCATTACTGGTCATGTTCTAAGTTTATTTAAGTCATATTTGAATAACAGAAATCAAGTAACTAAAATTGATAATGATTTTAGTTTTACTCAAAATATAAAAGTAGGGGTCCCTCAGGGCACAGTTCTTGGTCCAATTTTATTCTTGATTTATATAAATGATTTGTTATTAACCGATTTACGCAAATATAATGGGGTTATATATTCATATGCGGATGATACCGTAATTCTTTTTGGTGAACAATCTTGGGAAGGCACTTATATTAATGCGAATAATGGATTACAGGTAATTAAAGAGTGGTTTGATTCAAATGCTCTTTCCTTAAACACATCCAAAACAACTGTTGTTCCATTTTCACTAAGGTCCAATGGTCTTCAATCTCCTCAATCTTCCTTTAGGCTCAAAATTTATCATTCAGATTGTTCTTCTCAAAATTGTGATTGTCCCATATTAACCGAATCCTCAGAAGTTAAGTATTTAGGCATTACGATCGACCAACACTTACGATGGAACAAATATATTACATATTTATGCAATAGATTACGTAAAACAATTTATATCTTTGTTATACTTCGGTCATATTTACCAATTAATATTTTACGTCTCATTTATTTAGCTTTATTTCAATCCATTCTCCAGTATGGAATTTTAGGGTGGGGAAATGCTTGTAATTCTAATCTCACTCCACTAATACTTATTCAGAAAAGAATCATTAAAATATGCCTTAATAAACCAATTGATTACTCATCTGAGCTTTTGTTTACTGATTTTAATGTTTTGAAAATTAAACAGATTTATTATATTGCCTTATTAACCTTCATACATAAAAACCGTAATAAATTTAAATTGTATCATCATAAATATGGAACTAAAAGATCCGATTTTATACGACTAGAGGAACCAAAGTATTTCACAAGCACAGCTCTGAGCCATGGTACCTACTTTAGTCCAAGGTTATACAATAAAATAATTCATAAATATCCAGATTTGGAAAATTTTAGTATCAGGAATTTCAAAAATAGCGTTAGGAATTTAATTTTTAAAGAATATATATTGATTTAATATGTATATGTATTTGTATGACTTAAATTGTTAAAATTGAAATTGTATTTTAAAATTTAATTTAATCCTGTAATTTTTTTTTCTTGACCCAGTTTGTGTCAAAAAATTATCTTTGTGTTTATCTTTGTGTTTAGATATCTCCCTGAGCACGAGTTTTTTACTCCTTCAGGGAATAACTAAGATTGTATTTCTGTCAATGTTATTTTATTAACAATAAACAATAAAATCAGCAGTTGGGTGTAATTTAGTCTCATCAGTTAATCCATTTGACACTTATTTCACTATCATACCAGTACATCATTAAGGGGCTAAGTAAGGGGCTGAAATTTCCTTTTTTCTCAAAAATTAACCTAAAAATGTAGGTGCGGTTTAAATTCAGGGGCGGCTTATATTCGGGTAAATACAGTATTTCGAAAGAGAAATATAATGATCTTCAACATCTCAAGAAATTTGTAGGACCTGAGGTTCAACAGTATTAGTCTCTCCTTCCAAGGAAAACATAAATTAATATGTTTGAAGTACATCAGGTTGAAAAATAATGTTTCCCTATCCAAATTTTGTGTATACTGAAGACACGAATTAATATGTTTGAAGGTCATCAGGTTGAAACGTAATAAAAATTTCTTAAACTAATTTTGTGTTTAGGCCTACTGGTAATTTCAGAAACTTTCATTAATGTTGCCTTTATAGAAAGGGTACCAACATTGTTAAAAATGAAAGAATGAAGGATATTGAGCTGTAGTACTAAGATATAATACATAATTTAAGATTATAGAAAAGATATTGAATTTTATTATGTAGGCTAGTTACTTCATTATTCCCATGTACAGAGAAGCACCAACAATACTCATATTTTTATTCCTCAACAATGGAGCAACTGTAGAAATTGAAAGTTTCAAGTTTATTTCATTTAAAATACATGAAAATGTATTTAAATTTTCACAAATGTATCATTAACAATTTTTAAGTTAAAGTGGCTTACCTCTTTAATGAAATAATGAAATGTTATAAAAATTATATCAAGAGAATTCGAATCTGTGTACTCTTTGCTCCCTAACGATCAGTGCTTTGTACTTTATCACTGAGCTAATGGAACATGTAGCAGTATCACTGAGTTCATACCTTATATCACAATACTACATGTCAAGGGGTAGATTTCACATAACTTAAAAAGGAGAGTGAAACTTCAGTTCGAAGTAAAGTTAAATAACAGTTCATGGAACTCTGGATGTAACTTTTCTTTGGAAGTCATTTCATTTTGGAAGAATTAGTGTAGGCCTATATCAGGACCATTGATTATTTTCTGATGCAAAGTAAGATTATATCTGTGAAGAAAATTTTGAGTAATTAACAGAGATTACTACGTATCTGTTGTATTCCCATGTGCCAAAATTGTCCCTTCTTAAATTAATTGTAGTTTTCCACAGTTCCTGTGATCAAATAGGCTGATTGAATAAAAAAAAAAGACCATTATCGTCTCTCCATACAATCATTTCCCTCACACACTATCAATGGATGTGATAAGACACCAGAAGTTTATTACCTAAACCGTTCAATTCAAATTGAACTATACTGTGAACCACATACACAGCCGAATAGCACTTAGACGAAATCTGACTTCAAGCGTCTTCCCATTTTTTTGTCTTAGGGTGTATATTAAAAACAGAGCACATACCATCTCATCATAGACTATTTCGTGAAGGTATTTTAGCAATTCTGTGACTAGTGAAGTTTGCTCAGAAGTAGCCTACTTAAACTATTTCAGTTCTTCTGTGGCATCCCAGCAATAATGCGAATATTAGAAGGATACTCTATTTAATACAGAGCCAGTGACTAAAAGAAAGGAATCGTCTTTCACTTGATTCCATTAGAAATTCAATGTTTTATATTCTAATTATTCAATCAAAATGGCTTAAAATTAGTTAGTTAAAATATAACTTACTTTCTTACTTATGGCTTTTAAGGAACCCGCAGGTTCATTGCCGCCCTCACATAAGCCTGCCATCAGTCCCTATCCTGTGCAAGATTAATCCAGTCCCTACCATCATATCCCACCTCCCTCAAATCCATTTTAATATTATCCTCCCATCTATGTCTCGGCTTCCACAAAGGTCTTATTCCCTCCGGCATCCCAACTGGCTTCCACAAAGGTCTTATTCCCTCCGGCATCCCAACTAACACACTATATGCATTTCTGGATTCGCCCATATGTGCTACTTGCCCTGCCCATCTCAAACGTCTGGATTTAATGTTGCTAATTATGTCAGATGAAGAATACAATGCGTGCAGTTCTACGTTGTGTAAAAATATAAATTGCAAAAATGTAAAACCCTCACAATGCTACATAAACGTAAACATTTGTTTTTAAAATGATAATAAAACAATAAGTTTTTAAAAACATAAAATTTACTTTGTCATACATTAAAAGTGTTAAAATTGTTAAAGACAGACGGCCCGTTTCGACGCTATGTGTCGTCGTCCTCAGTGTCTCTTGAACCACTGGTGATCTTGACTCTGCGATGTGCAGTTGTCGATGGTAGGGGTGGGGGTGTGTTGCTCCTATGGTGGGGGTTGGCTGTTTGTATGTTATGATGTATTATGACGTCAAATAATGTGTGCGTATCAAACTGCAGTTGTGTGTTAAGTATATATTGTGGGTATGCTATTGTATTCTTATATATTTCGTACTGTTCTAGGATGTTTAACTGTGAACTTTTTGGTGTGATGTGTAAAATTTCCATATCTGTTTCTATATTATTGTAGTCATGATTATTGTTGATAATGTGATCTGCATAATTTGATGTGATGTAGTGTTTGGTTATAGCTTTAATATGTTCATTATTCATTATATCTTGTGTGAAAGGATCTTCCTGTCTGTCCTATGTAAAAATATGGGCAACTATTGCATTTTAATTTGTAAACTCCAGTTGAATTATATTTATTTGAATGTTTAATGTGGTTATTTAAATATTTCTGTGTTGTATTATTTGTTTTGTATGCAATCTTGTACTTTAGTTTTCTGAATGAAGTTGCAATTTTGTAGGTATTGGTATTGTGATATGTTAATATGACACACAGATTAATTAATATACCAATGAACAATGACAACTACACTGAAGAATTAAACACAATAAAATATATAGCACAAGACAACCCTAACATAATAGACACACAAAAAGGCAAAACAAAAACAGAACAAACCAACACAAACATCACGCGAGAATAAATACATAACATTAACATATCACAATACCAATACCCACAAAATTGCAACTTCATTCAGAAAACTAAAGTACAAGATTGCATACAAAACAAATAATACAACACAGAAATATTTAAATAACCACATTAAACATTCAAATAAATATAATTCAACTGGAGTTTACAAATTAAAATGCAATAGTTGCCCATATTTTTACATAGGACAGACAGGAAGATCCTTTCACACAAGATATAATGAATAATGAACATATTAAAGCTATAACCAAACACTACATCACATCAAATTATGCAGATCACATTATCAACAATAATCATGACTACAATAATATAGAAACAGATATGGAAATTTTACACATCACACCAAAAAGTTCACAGTTAAATATCCTAGAACAGTATGAAATATATAAGAATACAATAGCATACCCACAATATATACTTAACACACAACTGCAGTTTGATACGCACACATTATTTGACGTCATAATACATCATAACGTACAAACAGCCAACCCCCACCATAGGAGCAACACACCCCCACCCCTACCATCGACAACTGCACATCGCAGAGTCAAGATCACCAGTGGTTCAAGAGACACTGAGGACGACGACACATAGCGTCGAAACGGGCCATCTGTCGAAGGTATATACCTTTTTTAACAATTTTAACACTTTTAACGTATGACAAAGTAAATTTTATGTTTTTAACAAAGTGTTAACGAGAACTTTAATCAATGAATAAGTTTTTACTTCAATATAGCCTAAGTCAGTTTGACTAAGTAATCAGAAAAAAAAAAAAAAACATTATTTTACCTTAGTGATTGACTTAGCTGAACAAATGTTCTATATGAATTGTACAATTCTTTAATAATGTCATATTCATGCAATATAACTCTCAAGTTAAGAACTGTAATGATTTTCATAAATATGTTCGAAAATATTCGAATTTGACTGAAATGAAAGGCAAGTCAGAAAAACACGTCATGGATTCAATATTTATTTCATTGTTATTACATAATTTTTAACTATTAAAATGTTTGTAATATTGCATATGGACAATGTTGTAAGATTGAAAATAAACATTTTTATACTGTATGATATACTGTATATATTATTTTAAAGTCCTTGATTTTAGCTTGAGAAGTCATCGGTACCAGAAATTTCATCTTGTAACTCTATTCTCATTTGATTTTCGTCTCTCTTTTGCAAAAAAAAAATTCCATCATTAATCTGGATGATGATGATGATGATGATAATGATGATGAAGAAGAAGAAGAAGTAATCTAGAAAGTTATGAAATGGTTTCCACATTATAAAAGTCATTTACCAAGAGAAAAAAACTAGAGATAGCCTATATCTGATTGACCTTTATAGGCCTATACAATTTCCGTTCTTTACTTGATATTTGTAATGAACACAGACTGACCGCGGTGCTGGTGTGTGGGAGAACGCTGCAATTCCTCTTCTAGTCTTCTGCGGATGCGTTCTGCATCTGGCTCTGTATGAACACTGGGAAGATGCTGCAGTTGGCAGGCATGTAGCTGCAGTAGAAGTGTGTGCAATTCCTGATCCAGGACTGAGCGCTGTGCTTTCGCCTCTACCAGCTCTGACCGTAGATACACCAGCTCTGCCTGTAATGACAAAACGAAAGTTCGAGGATGTTACAAACTGCTGTATTAAAAAATTATAATTATTTCTGATTCGCAAGTGTAAATTGATTTCTTTTCTTACTTCTATCCATCCAAGATACATTATGGTCTATTGATTTACTGCATATGCCGTCATATTTTCTACTACGAGTTTCTTGTTCGAGAGATTCATTGGCTGTTCTCATTGAAACATAGGTAAATATATATATATATATATATATATATATATATATATATATCCTTAACATGCCATTATTCATTCAGACTCTACAAACATGACTCATAGATCTCACTAGTACCGAGAAAGTAATGAATTATGATAATGATGGAGAATTGTTGGGATGTCACATGTCACAGCAGAACAGGAATACTTGGAGAAAAACCCTGTGTTGCCTGGACCATGGGCTAATCCATCATAAGTTACAAATTCAGGATGGGCAAACTAGGATTTGACCTGGACCTCCTGGCTAAAAAGCCCAGCACACTAGCACTAAGCCATCAATGACATATTCATTGAAACATATCAGTAAGTATTTCGTTATCTTCGCTGGTTTATCAAACCTACAGCAAAAATCTACATTTGAAAGACCAATAAGAGATTAACAAGAAAAATGAAGACATGTTAATCGAATTTTAAAAAACTTCCTAAGTACCGGTAGTACCTCTATAACAAATTATAAACATATAAGTAAATTAATACTATGTAGGCTTAAGAGTCGATATTTCGCAGAGTTTGGAACAAGCTATTGCGGATGACTACATTTTCTACTTTGTCCCAGTGGCAGAGCGTCGCATTTTCCAAAGCATTACGGTAGCTCCCATTGTATTTACAGTAACATGCATGTAATATTGTGCTCATATTTCACTAACTCGTACTTACAAAAATAAGTTACTCTGTATATACAGTGTTACACATAATCAAATACCAGTACTACAAATTTGGATATGGAGCTGTACTGTTGAAATTAGTAAATCATAATTAGTAAATAACTGAATATAAAATTATGTACAGAGTCCGCCAAAAAAATGTATACACTCTTTGTCAGACTGTATCGGGATACTGATATTGTAAATTGATTTGAATTACGAGTATGTTGTAGTATGGTCTTTCGCTCAACAGATGTCGGTACTTTCATCACGATAGTGAGAAAACAAAATGGCTGGAGCATACTTGACGTTCGAGCAGTGAAAATGCATTCTATGAGATTTGATAATGTCGTTGAAGTGCAGCATCAGTGGAGGTGGGAGTACGAAACAGAACCACCAACCTGCCTAACAATCAAACGCATTATTGACAAGTTTCAGGGGCATGGAACGATTTGTGATATTCACAAAGGAAGATTGGGAAGACCACATAGAGCTACAAGCCCTGCTTCATCGGCTCTCGTGTTGGAAAGGTTGGTTACTTCTCCACAGAAGTCTGTTACGGAATGTGCCCATGAAGTGGGGAATTGCAGTAAAAGTGTAATACAAATTCTGAAAGCTGCTAAGTGGAAAGTTTACATCCCACGATTACTGCACGCAATTAATGATGATGATCCTGATCATCGAACGCAATTTTGCAAATGGTAATTTGTGACGAAGGTAGTGTGGTCTGATGAGGCACAGTTTAAACTTAATGGAACAGTGAATCAGCATAACTGCATCTACTAGGCACTGGAAAATCCGCATGTTCATGTGGATAAGGCGGTCAATCTACCAGGGGTTCATGATGGTGTGGACTATCATCTAGGGGCTTAGTAGGAAACTTTTTCTTTGATGGTACTGTCACTGGAGAAGTGTAACTCAAAATGTTACGCACATCAATTTTACCAGGTCCACATGAGCTTTATGGAGCTGATGATGAGATCTTCTACCAATAGGATGGGGCGCCACCACACTACCACCTAGTCGTACGAGTTTTTCTGGATGACAATCTGCAGGGACATTGGATTGGACGAAGAGGGCCCATTGAGTTCCCCCCACGGTCGCCAGATGTAACTCCTATGGATTTTTACTTGTGGGGAACTGTGAAAGATCAAGTCTATCGACGTAAGTCGTGCATGCTGGAGGATCTTCGCCAGGAGATTACAGCGACATCTGCAGTGATCTCCATTGAAACAGTGACCGACATAGCTGTGGTGGCCGCTTGTCATTGCGTTATGCGTTTGGCTGTCAACAGCAAACATTTTGAACATCTAAAGTAACCATGTGCTTAACTGAAGACAGTACTACATGTGTGATCAGTATTTAAATGTGAAACAAACATATAATAAATAATTTTCGTTCCTTAAGGAGTATATACATTTACTTGGCAGACTCTGTATAAGTTATTTTTAAAAACTTACATATATATTCTTCTCCTCTCATTCTTAGTTCCTATAGCTTGTAAGTGAGTTCTATACATCGATTTTTGGCTGCAAAAATGTCTATCACTCTGTCGTAGAATTCTGGACTCTTCTTGATGTTATTCAAGAGGCTTTTCTCAATGCAAATGAAGGATAAATTGGTGAATCCCTCTTGTGTTTGTGTACTTCTTAAATAAGTTTTTATTCTTTTCATTGCTGAAAGGCTTCTTTCGACAGCAGCACTACTAGTAGGAATTGTCAAAATTAAAGCACAGAGTTTTGAAACTTCAGGTAAGGTTACATTTAAGCTTGAAGAAGCTAAATATTTATAAAGTTCCAAGGTGGAGGTCTTCTTGAATTCTGTTGATGCATAGATGACCAACAACTCAGTTTTAAGTACCATAAGACTGAAATAACGACCATATGATTCTACTAGTGACAGAAATGCACTTGAGGGAAATGACTTACTGTACTCTTCAAACGAATGAAAATCTAGAAGAGTTAGAAATTCCAGTTTATTAATTTCGGAAAATCGGTTGGTTATATGCCCTACGATTGTGTCGAGTACTTCACAGTAGAGTTGTCGATATGATGTTTTAACATGATCAACATTTGCAGCTCGTTGTCTTTTGGCTGGAATTGCATCTTCACTGGATTGAAGTGAAGAATGTTCATCTTGGCACGTTCTCCAAAACAAGTCAAATTTATCACGTTTGTCAGCCAAAAATCTCCTAAACTCTTCAATCTTTACAGAGCAATATCTTATGTCACTAACTTTAGCCTGTAACTTGTTAAATAAAATTTTGGCCTGAGGTAGCAACGAGGAGAATAAATTCAACAAAAAAATAAACTCAAAGTCTTGAAGGGTGGCATAAAATCCTCTTGAAAAAATTCTTGTCTCACTATCCCATTCTTCTTTGTTGTCCATGATAGATTTTAAAAATGTGGTAAAATCTCCTTTTACTTCTGATATTACTTCAACCAACCTCTGTGTGTATAACGAACAGGTCGGAGCAACTGATGGTAAATGCTTAGCAGTAAAAGCATGAAATGCAGCTTTTCGCTTTGAAGATCTTGAGAAAAAAGTTGAGAATCCAGATAAAGTTTCAAAAAACACTTTACATTCCTTAATATTATCAACTGATTGTTTTAGCACCAAGTTTAACTTATGTGCATAGCAAAGTACAAACAATACTGTGTGGTATCTGGCACGAATAAGCTGCTGCAATTCTTTGTGCACTCCAGCCATTATTGAACACCCATCGTAAGTCTGGGAAACTAGTTTATTCCCAATCTGAAATTCTTGGATTATAATGAAAACATGAGCAGCCAAGGAAACAGCAGTGCAGTCTGAACTTATATCAGTAAACCTTATGAACCTTTCTTGAACGCCAACAGGTGTGATGTAACGCAAAATGGTTGAAAGTTGAGATTTTCGCGTTACATCTGTAGCCACATCTTCTATTATAGATACAAATGGTGCTTCTTTGATCTCTTGTTTGATTTGATTGCATAAGACAGTTGATATAGAATCGATTAAATCATTCTGAATATTATGTGATGTGCAATCAAATACAGTAGATGATTCCAAATGGTTTCTTAATTTCTCGTCATAGCTGGCTCTGTGGTGAAGTAATTGAATATAATTTCCTCTGCTGTCTGAATCAGAGTTTTCATCATGGCCTCTAAATGGTAGCTCTTGTTCGACCAAGAAACACACGGCATCTATTAAGCAGCTAACTATGTATCTGTTTGATTTAACGTTTTCGTTATGCTTATCCCTATTAATTTTGAAAGCCGAACTTAGAGACTCTTCAATTCTAGTGTTTCCGAACTTATGTAATGCTATTTTGCAGTTAACATGGTCTACCGTTAGCTCATGTCGTTTTTTCAGCACATGAAAACTATTTACTTCACCAACGCCTTTTGTTGTCCAAACATTTTTCTCTGTTGAAAATAAAAGGCAGGGCCAACAGTACAAAGAACATGACTTTTTACAGCCACAAAGCCATGTATCACTTTCGTACCATCCTGTATTGAAACGTCGTACTCTGGTTTCTGTTTGGCTTATCATGCTATTTAAATTAGGAGTTGGTCTACCTCCGTCAACTATATCTTTCTTCTCAGCAAAACTTCGGCTGGGAAAGGAATGACTCAGTAAGTCTTCTATAATACAACCACACTCTTCCCCCATAATAATGTTTTAGTTCGTGTAACGTATTACAATCACAACACACGCAACGCACTCTGAACTCCACTAACATCAACACCGCCAAACTGAAACCGGTCTCAGCTCAGACTGCGAGGAGTGTGGACGTGGCGTTGGATTGCGTTGTTGGCCGAATCTCCGAGACTTACAAGGCCAGCAAGGTATGTGGCGTGTAAATCCAGCACGTTTATTATAGAGCTGCATGAATACGCATGCGCGCCCTGTTTCATACAGCTGTTCCACGTCAGCGTTAGCGCGGCGGCTGACAAGGAGTTTGCAACTTGGGGTTTGCAAGAATGAATTGTTTTTCTGTATTCACTATCTCACATGTTAAGATATTGTAGTATTTCGTATATAATTTACTTTAAACTGTTAACGGACTAACAGTGCTAACGTAGACCTTCCGCCACTATAAATTAATGTGCAGGCATGACTATCCGCTTATAAACTCAAAAGGAAAATTATTCATTGTGATTTTCATTCGAAAAAAAAAAAAAAAAAAAGAAAGGCCAAAAACACGGTGCTGTAAGTGTTGCCACTAATAATAGTTCGTTAGTGGTACAACTCGAGCGTTATTTAAATTATTATTTAAATGAGTCAGTACACTTTCGTTAAACATTTCTCATGTAGCTTCCATGATTCAATCAATCGCGCTGTAATTTTTTTAATTGATAGCTCAATGTCTAAGGAAAGCATAGAAACAAATTCGAAATCAAAATCTTTTTTGAAAAGTGAGAAACAATACTAACCTTCGAAGTGATATGTTCAGAATAGACATTCAAACCTTCAAAAGTTAATAAGCGGCAAACTTCTATATTTTTCACTTCAGTTTGAGGGTTAAAGCGAGAGAAATATTGAGAAAGAATGTAAATTATCTTTAAAAATACTCGCCACTCAAAATCTTTACTGGTTTCCGAGTTAACAGCGAGTTAAACGAAAGTTTTCGTTTGGCAGAGGGCTCAAAGACTCAACCATTTTTCTGTTAAAAGAGAAAGAACGGTTGTTTCTTACAGAAATATTCGCACTGATTTCAAATCTGTTTACAAAATGTTCCATGCTTAAGGTTTTCGTGTTAATCGTGAGTTCTGAAATTTAACTAAGGTATTTCTGTTACATAACATCTATGCTGATTTATTAAACACTAATATGACATATTCTGACATGTCATAATGACATAATTGTGTTTAAATTTATTATTATTATTATTATTATTATTATTATTATTATTATTATTATTATTATTATTATTATTATTATTATTATATGGGATGAAGCTGTATTGTTTCATTTTCCTGCTCTAGCAGTAGAGCCATTTCACTCCAATACGAGATTTAACATTATCATCTCCGATTTTTTTTTTTTTTTTATCTTTTCGAATGCATTAGCACTTTGTTTAATCTTGGGCTCAGATGAAAAGTAAAAAATAATATATTAAGGGAAATTATAAAAATTGGTACTATGAATGCATTTATTAATTTTAAAGTGTAATATATACACTAAAAAGTTTTATTTCGAGATTTACTCCTGTGTGTTCATGAACTATGAGATAAGAATAATAGAGCGGCCTTTCCTCAAAGGACTGCGGGTTTGATTCTCACCCTGGGAACATTGTTTGAGCGTGGTGTAAGTGATCGAAAGGAAATTAAAAATACCTACTGACCAATACGGTAAACCGGCAGTAAAATGAAGAACGAGAAATACGAATGCACCTGCTAAGCGCATAATTATATTCTATTTATTTTAATTATATTTTTTTAAAACTTAATGCAATAACTCAAAAACACTGGGCGTTCCAAAATTTTAGTTAAGCAATTTGAAATCAGCATGAAAAAATCTATAGTAATGAACCTTTCCATCTTTCAAAACAAAACGCCACAATTCAATATTTAGTCTACCTTCTCCATATCTCGATCACATCTTGCAGTCGAGTGGGCAAGGAATCGACTACAGTCTTTTCAAACAGCGACTGTTCTCAGCCACGACATTCCAAGCAACTTGGACATACGTGTTTCTGCCCATGGGTAGGTCTTTCACTGCAAACCTAGCATTCTCCAATCTTTCCTATTTTCTGCCTCCCTCTTAGTCTCCGCACATGATCCATATATCTTAATGTCGTTTATTATTTGATATCTTCTTCTGCCTCGAACTCTTCTCCCGTTCACCATTCCTTCCAGTGCATCCTTCAGTAGGCAGTGTCTTCTCAATCAGTGAACCAACCAATTTCTTTTTCTCTTTCTAGTCAGTTTCAGCATCATTCTTTCTTCATCCACTTTTTCCAACACAACTTCTTTCTTATTCTGTCTGTCCACTTCACACGCTCCATTCTTCTCCACATCCATATTTCAAACGCTTCTATTCGTTTCTCTTTATTTCGTCGTAATGTCCATGTTTCTCCTCTATACAGTGCCACACTCCACACAAAGCACTTCACTAGTCTCTTCCTTAGTTCTTTTTCCAGAGGCCCGCAGAAGATGCTCCTTCTTCTATTAAAAGCTTCCTTTGCTCATGTTTGCAGTTCTTCTTGGGAAGGATAAATGCGGTGACTACCCGTTGCTTTCTGCACAGCACTGTCTCTTTCGAATCTTAATAGATCCCAGGGGGCCCATGTGTGGAGGTGAAGAGAGTGGATTTGACTAATTGGCCCCTCCGGACTTTACCAAATTCACCGCAAGGGTTAAATATTAGTTCTATCAGGATTTTTGACCCGATCAGATACCGGGAAATCTCAATTACCCTTTGCCTCCCGCATCCTGGGCGAGGTTCTACAAATCATCAGAAAATCTTGGAGGGGGATTGGGCCAATTTTTCCGCAAATGTTTCTATACTTGTGCCTTCGTAGTTCAGTCGGAAGAACGTCGGAATTTAGATGTCAATGTCTTAGGTTCAATTCCTCGTCACTCCTTTTCATTTTATTGTTTTTCAAGATAGTATAATGTAATAATATACAAATAAAAAACTAACACCAGTATAATGCAACTGTGTTGTCCCAAACCTAATATTAAATTTATGTTATTTATGTCGCTAAAGAACGATAACAGAATATAAATAACTTGAATATTATTTATATAGATCACTAAAGAACGATAACAGAACATAAATTATAAATATCTGTTTGTTTAATTAATATAAACTATTATATAATATATAATTAATTATTTAAATAAAATAACCTATTTTACAAAGAAAAATGATTATTTATATTATAATAATTACTTACAGCGAAAGAACAATAACAGAATATAAATAACTTGAATAATATTTATAACGCTAAAGAACGAAAACAGAATATAAATGATAACTTGAATGTTATGTATATGGCTAAAGAACGATAACAGAATATAAATTATAATTTGAATATTATTTATATCGCTAACGAACGATAACAGAATATAAATGATAACCTGAATGTTATTTATATGGCTAAAGAACTATAACAGAATATAAATTATAATTTGAATATTATTTATATCGCTAAAGAACGATAACTGAATATAAATGATAACTTGAGTATCATTTATATCGCTAAAGAACGATAACAGAATACAAATGATGACTTGAATATTTTTATATCGCTGAAGAACGATAACAGAATATAAAAAATTATAACTTGAATATTATTTATATCGCTAAAAGAACGATAAGGAAACATAAATAACTTGAATATTATTTATATTGATAAAGAACGATAACAGAATATAAATGAAGAGTACACTGCAAGAATGATGGATGTCACTTTCTTGTAGAAAATGAACCAAGACTGTTAATGCATAGCTTAAGACAAATAGAATGTATATAGCCTACAGAGTTATATGGCAATAACATTGATAGTCATTGTCCACTAATGATCGGAAAATCACAGTTAAGCTTTGAGCGCTAAGCATTTCAAACTTTCAATTGCTTCTCCTACAAAATGTATTCCAAATGACATCCATCATTCTTGCAGTGGACTCTTCAAATGGTAACCTGAATATTATTTATAACGCTAAAGAACGATAACAGAATATAAATTATAATTTGAATATTATTTATATCACTAAAGAATGATTAAAAAATAAAATGAAAACTTGAACAACGCTCGAACTCTCAACCTTCGAATCATTAAACGAGCACTCTACCGCTGGTCTACGAGATACAGATATGGAATAATTCCATAGTTCCGTAACTGCTTCTCCAAGCACATGCATCATATAACATCGCCGTGGCCCGAAGTGGACTTAGAAAATATTCGCTGTTCACGAGTGCGGCCACTTTTTTTTTGTTTGACAACTGTACATGATCGCTTTCTCACGCTCGAGCGAAATTAGTAAATGCAGGGTTCTGGTAGGGACTATATGGTAATACTTTGAAAGATTGTATCTTAATTAGATTTATTTTATTAACCTTTCATATAAATATAAATATTAATGTTCTAACGATTAATAATTTCACGACCATTGTAAGACTAAGAAGTTAGTATTTATTGGAATAAGCTGAAGAATGGATGTACATGAAAGGTAATCAAAAGAAATATGATTTCTATGTTAATGTTTACAGTACAGTATGTTTATGTCAAAAGCTAAAAAAAAAAAAAATCAATTTAACTTCCCTGTTTACAGTGTCCATCAGGAATCAAACCCGCGACCTTCTGGTTTGTAGCGCAAACCGTTAGACGCGAAGCTACAACACCTCATTTTTTTGCAAGAAACAAAATTAATTAAATCGTTAGAACATTTAAAATAAATACCGATTAAATTTTAATTAAAATTATATTTTATGTAATCATTCCCGGATAATTTGACTTGTAGATGCGGAATATGAATAACATTCGTCTAGTAGTTAGGATGATGCTAAAAATTCTCATTTTCATGAACATTTCGAAACCAATTGCATATATGTCCTATAAAAATGTAAAAATAACACTATGTAATGATAGCGAGGAAAAACTGAAAATAACCGTTTATGTTTCAACTCTTTGTTAGTACTGTTGTTTGAAAAAAACACCTAAAGACAGAATTTGCATAAATTCCCATGAAACGCAACTACATTAAACATTATTTAATATCTTCAATGGCTAATTAAGTATTTACAACACTTAATGTACGCGACGTCTGCAAGTGGAATACAAAGTCTGCACTAAGTGACAGAAATGATATAAGAAGTGAACTAATTAAAACAGAGCCTAATTAAAAGTACTGGAGAAGGTCTGTTTTGTGTTCAGCTAATGGTGCCTACTGTTAGATCTGGACAGCAAGATATTGCAGAACATTTTGCAAACAGACCTTCATTGGTGCCTCCAAGCAAATAACATCTATAACATTTTTTTTTAGAGGGTCAATGTTTATATAAAAACTTGTGAACAGATCTCAACAACATTCTCAAGTACTAGATATGAGTGCACACACATTCGGGGTGTCAATCAGTCCTGCAGCGTGGGCATATGTTACAGATGCAGTCACCTACTCAAGCATCTTCACACGAAGTTTATGTTGCAATAGCTTTATTTCATTTGCAAGGTAGTCAGTGTTATTCTGTTCGTAATACCGATATGTGACTGAATTCTATTGTTATCCGAGGGAATAAACAAAGCACGAGACTTTTATCGACACATCAGCCATTAAAAACATCAAATTTTAATAATACAATAATAGACTGTTACTCGTCCTTGTTTGATATCAATTTACATGCTTCGCCACAATGAATCAGGCTCTAACTTTCTTACTACCACCACGAAGCTTGAGTTTTGAGGGTACTAGGAACAATAGACTGTGCCGGTACTATTTCGCATTGTCTGTGATGAGGCGATAGTAGCGATCCTAGTGGTTAGCAACTATCTTTGGATGCATATCCCCTACGTATTGAGCTTAGTGACTGTATATACTACTGTAGACTGTGCTACCACTATGAATTGAACTGATCGACTGGTCTTCATATTCTTTTGGTATCGCGCAGAGAGATTTTCTTTGGTGGAGCTATTCAAGGACAGGGTTTAAGGCACTAAATTGCGGAACGTTGAAGATACCGTACGGATTGTAGAAGACAGTAGGATCAATCCGGAGGAGAACCTAGGTGGAAATCAACTGAATGTCCTAAGTGTTAACAAACGCGGAAAATCCATTGACTCTATTGTTTCATTAAAACTTTTTATGCTCGACCATGCCGAAATGTAGTAATTATACACCTGGTAGCAGCCCTTTAATGGACCTCATTAAAGTACACCTATTCATTAAAGTTCAGGTGTTCCACCAATCAGAAAACACCATTGTAGCAATATGAAAGCGCAAGTATCGATTATTCTCGGATATGCAATCGAAAGACAACTAGCGAAACGTCACGGAGGCTGGAAATCCAATACTGTCGCAGAAGGTTATGTTTTGTTACTATAATAATTAGCGTTAATTGTAAATAATATTCAAATAAATTCAATTTTTCATCTCGTTTTCAATGTCTAAATCAATTTCAAGGTTATATCAAGATTATGCCTAATGTTTATTTTACTCTCTAGATTATATCAAGGTCAATGACATTTGTTTCTCGGAAAAAAATCAATACTTTCGCGTCTGCGCACATCTCACAATTTACGAGATATTGCACAAGGTCAGTTCCGCTCCCCAGTCAGATAAGAATAACATGAATACTTATGAATAATTTCAAGTTAGAAATATGGTCGAGCATAAAAAGTTGTATGAAACTTGCCTATAATGGTAATTAAGACGCTCGTATGAAAATTATGAAACTCGCTTGCGCTCGTTTCATAAACATACTCGCGTCTTAATTACTAGGTACCATTATAGGCTCGTTGCATAATGTACTATTATGTTGTAGAATTAATATGAGTCGATATGGTTTTCACAAAATTTGTTTTTTTTTTTTTCTTCTCTCCAAGTGTTAGACCCTTTGGCCTGTTACGATTTCACGGTTGAATTTTCAACCCAATGTTTCATTGGACGACCAAGAGATCTCTTTCCGTTTGGACAATAATGAAACTTGGCTTTTGGAATTCTACTTGTACACATGCGAGGTGATGCAAAATTTACCCGTATTATTATTATTATTATTATTATTATTATTATTATTATTATTATTATATTTCACAAAAAAACAAATCTTTCGCGCGACAGCCTATGGAAAATTATTGAATTATGGTTTATTTAACGACGCTCGCATCTTCCGAGGTTTTATCAGCGTCACCGGTGTGCCAGAATTTTGTCCCGAAGGAATTCTTTTACATGTTAGTAAATCTACTGACATGAGCCTGTCGCATTTAAGCACACTTAAATGCCATCGACCTGGGCCGGGATCGAACCCGCAACCTCGAGCACAGAAGACCAGCGCTATACCGACTGCGCTACCCAGGCCGACAACGGCCCATGGAAGAAGGCCTTCTGGCCTCACGTCCACATGCCTCAGTCGAAATGAACGATCCACCAACTAGTACGGGGGTAACAAGTGGTTAGCACGAAGATCCCTTCAGCCGTTATAGCTGACTTGCGAAACGTGATTTAGCTGCTCAGTGCAGCTCTCTAAATTCATCACGACGTTGCGTGGGTACCGGTGGCCGAAATTTCACGAGAAAATTTATTTCAGCATGAAAACTCGAGCCAAGATTCATTCCGTAGCCCTAGTACAAAGCATGACGCCTAATATCACGCAGAAACGGCGTGAAACCATTTATTTGCCTTCCTAAAAAAGTCACACATTACAATGTAGACAGGTATATACTATGCAAATCTAGTCTTTCAGGTAAAGCTCCCTGTAAAGCAGATTTGAATAATTTCAAGGGAAAAATTGTTCAAATCTGCTTTACCTGAAAGACTAGATTTGCATAATACGAGGCGCATCCAGAAAGTAAGTTTCCCTATTTTTTTTTAAAGAACACACACTTTCAGGAAAACATTTATTGGCAACAGGTACAGCAATGTTTCAGCTATTTTTCAACATATGCACCATCAGAATTGAGACACTTGTCGTATCGTGGGATCAACTTTTGTATCCCTCTGTCGTAGAACTCTGCCGCCTGTGAATGGAACCAGCATGTGACAGACGTCTTCAGCTCTTCGTCGTTGCCAAAACGCTCACCGGAGGACAGGAATTTCTTGAGGTGCAAGAAAACGTGAAAATCGCTGGGAGCAAGATCAGGACTGTAGGGTGGATGATCAAACAACTCCCAGCCAAATTCCGTCAAAACAGCTGCTGTGCGCCGAGCCGTATGTGGACGAGCATTGTCATGGAGGAGCACAACACCTGCAGTAAGCATTCCACGCCTCTTGTTTTGAATGGCACGTCGCAATTTTCGCAGTGTTTCACAGTAACGGTCAGCATTCACTGTTTCACCTCTTGGAAGGAAGTCAATGAGTAGAATGCCCTTCCTGTCCCAGAACACCGTGCACATTGCTTTCTGTACCGACAGCGTCTGTTTGAATTTCGTCCTGACCGGAGATCCACTATGCCGCCAATGCATTGACTGCTGCTTGGTTTCCGGGGTGAAGTGCGAAATCCAAGTTTCATCGTCCGTGACGATCCTGTCGAGGAACACGTCGCCGTCATCGTGATACCGTTGCAGAAATGTCAGTGCTGCTCCTAAACGTTGCATTTTGTGTTCGGGTGTCAAGTTTTTCGGCACCCACTTTTTTTAACAGCAGGTGCTTAGTGACAATCTCATGCAACAAGGATCGCGATATCTGCAGAAAATGGCTGCTCAGCTCCGTAATCGTGAAGCGACGGTTCTCCATATGCACTGCCGCACCAGCTCAACACGATCATCATTGATGAGGGACGGTCGCCCACTGCGCTCTTCATCATGGACACTTTGACGACCTTCGGAAAACTGCCTACACCAGCGACGCACCATCTGATTACTCATGATGTTCGCCCATAGACGTGACAGAGCTGCCGATGAATTTCAATTGGCGCAATGCTTTGTGCATTAAAGAACTTTATCACCGACCGAACCTCGCAGGCGGCGGGAGAAGGAATAAGAGCTTCCATTTCGGACCACTGCTGCCACGCTACTGGCACCAGGCGAGACCTGTCCGGCTGGCATATGATTGATACGTCATAGATCTGTTACGCATGCGCAATTGACACGGCCAATTACGTTTACTTTCAAGGGGAAAAAATCGGGAAACTTACTTTCTGGATGCGCCTCGTATATACGTCACTGTGTACGCTAACAGAAAACCACAATTCCAAGTCACACAGAGATTGTGTGCACTCGATGTGGGTCTCTGGCTTTTCGTCAGCCCACGCGAGTTGTGTGGATATAAAGGGAAAAGCTGAGACGGTGTCGGGTGGAGTTCCCGGGTAGCTCAGTTGGTAGAGCGCTGATACGTTCAACCAGAGGTCCCGGGATCGATACCCAGCCCCGGAACAATTTTTCCCTTGAAATTATTCAGGTATATATTGATTTTAATGTAACATTCACATATTATGTTTTGGGGAGGAGTATATCATCGGAAGGAAATCAATATACAAAGTAATTTTAATCTGCTGGAAAATGAAATAATAAATCCGAAGAAACACAACTTTCACCAACATTATTTCAATGTTTGCACAAAAATGCTAATTTAAAATCAGAAACATGACGTAAGAGTGTGCGCTACAATGCAGACTGAAATTTACATTGTCTTGCTTATGTTCAATCAAAAGATTTTTTATTCTGTAAGCTAATTTTGCTACTTAATTACACAATTTAAAAGTACAGCAGGCATATTCAGTTATCATTTTAAAACTTTTGTAGAATTGTAATGAAAAATACAAAAAATTAGTTTAAAATGTCAAACAAAACATTAGGAGGTTTTATCTTCATCACAGAGCTGTCATTATAGAGCTGTTCTAGCGTTTATTCAAGATAGTGATTTTTAGGAAAGTTGTTACGAAAATAAATGAAGAGTATAAGGAAAAAACAATCAAAGTCACAATTCTCTTAAGAGTGATGTCATCACCTAATTCAGTATATTACTGCAAAATTTATTGTTGTTCCTAATGAAAAAGTAGGAAAGGATGACTGTATCCGTGGTGATAATTCTCCTTTACCAGTTTTGATAAGAAAAAAAAAACACTAAATTTTGCAGTAATTACTGAATTAAATGATGACATCATTCTTATGAGAATAGTGACTTTTACTGTTTTTTCTCTGTACTCTTCATATGTATGGTAGGTCTACAAGGATAGTACACACATTATGTAAAAACGTGTAACTTACGAGTACTACATGAAGAGTAGAATTATTATTCATATGCAATCAAAATAAATTTCCTAAACAGGCTTACGAAAAGTATTAATATTTGAGCCGTTCAGAGCAAAAGTGGTGTAAGTCATAATTGCGTAATGAGGTTTAAAGTAAAAATTCTATAAAATACAGCGCAAAGTAGCAGTTAATATGTCCTTCGTGCTATCCACTGACTACTAATGGTTTAAATAAATTGAATATTAATTGCTACTTTGCGCTGTATTTTACAGAATGTTTACTTTAACCCTCATTACCCATTTTTGACTGACACCACTTCTGCTCTGAACGGCTGATTTGATTGCAGCTCTCTTTTCGAGAGAGATTAATTTCTCTTTCAGCTATCCCTTGAATTGATTACTCATTACAGACATTACTATTTTCATAAGTATAACATACATATCGCTTTAAATGGGGAGAAAGTAACGGCATATTACTCAAAAGATGACTGTTTTGAACTTTTCTTTGCTAATGAAATATAGTGCTAAGGGCCTTTCGAAGGTTTGATGTACCTTCGTCTTCAGTTGAAAAAGAGAGGGGGGAGTATCCTTCTGTTAGATGCATACGACTAACTCAATGTGACTCATCGACGATTGAGAAAAGAAAGCAGAAATTATGAAACCAACAGAGAATGGAAGAGAATTCAAACGTAACGATTACCATGAAGTAATGAATTATGAAGTGATATAAAAGCAAAAGATGGACGGTAGTTCGTTTAACTGGCCTAATTTAAACTTTTATACGTACTAAAAATTCGAGGCTTATCAATTACTGCTCGCCTATATATAGCTCTTGTAGTTGAAAAGAGACTCTAAACGTAGAAAATACAAATTGATGAAACGTAAGATGAACATAATTCGACCCATTTTAAACCAGAAAGAGCTATTCAGAGGCGATTACGTAATGATATTAAGATAGCCACCAAAAATTTATCAGCTTCTAGCGAGGTTCGAAGTATTGTCCCATTCATCAGACTGGCCAATCTAAGTCTACGCTTCAGAGTAATGAAAACTGCACATGCTTTCTTGTGTTTTATTCAATACAAATAAGAATGTTGTCTGATGGGACTGTTTATCAAATAAATTGTGAATAGGCCTACATCATTACTAGAGATGAACAAAACTAACTGCCGCTCTCGCTCGCTGTGTTCGTTGCAGTTGTCTTTCGAGTCTCGTCTCGTCATTCTCGTGCGCTTCGAGTCTCGCTCATCCTTCTCGAAATAGCATTTGGTAGGCGTGGAAAGATTTCGTAACTTTGAATAACATAGATCATTGAAATAAATAACATTATAAATGTTTAAATGAGACAAAAAGACAAAACAGAACAGTATCTTAGTTATCAAAATGTTCTGGTTCTATTATATGATATTACCTATGGTTATATAAATAGAAAAAGAAAACAATTCTCAAATAAATTTGTATTTCTAAGAAACATAAAACATAACGTTAATATCTTTTTACTTGAGATTGCAGATTTGATCTCAAACATATGAAAAGAAAATTCCTAGCTTTTTAATAAGGGCCTAGTAATTAAATAAAGACTGGGGAACGGATTATTATACAATGAAAGTTAGAGATGATGTTTCAAACAGGCTACTTGATTGTTTATACATATATAACAGTTGCCAAAGTAAATAAAAGTTGTCAGGTATAAACAACTGTGGCGATTCAAGGCTGCTTGACGTTCGAGACTTCAGGAGTGATCAATCTCGTCGTCTCGAAACACTCACAAGCAGTCTTTACGTCAACGACACGATGTATGGAAACAATGTCGTGCGGGTTTTCGGCTTTGCGGGCGCTGTTAGTCTTGCTTTTTCGATCATTGTTCATCGCTAATCATTATATACGCTTATTGCTTATTAATATGAATAAATTAATACACAGCCATGTAAATAAAATTAAAATTCATTTTGTATGAATTATATTGTTTCTTGAGTCCAACAACTCTCAGAAAATTTACCTTCGTAATAAGGTAAAGATATTTCCTTTAACACTCTTTTGGAAGATAATGAGGATGCAGTGAAAGATCTGCACTTAGGCCAGATAACTATGATGTAAAGGCGCATGGGAGCATAGAGATAGATAACATAGGTACTAGAATGAAGTAATGTGGTCGGAACAACTTTTCGACCGCCTTTTATCGCTGGGAAAGATCAGGCATTCAAGTTTATAGGAGACTGAGTGGTCTCCAGGGACGTTCTGAAGATTTTTGACAGTGAGAAAAATCCTGCCACCAGCCAGGATTGAACCCGGAACCTTCCAGTCCGTAAACAGTTGCTCTACCACCTGTAGCTTCATAATACTGTATATTAAGATAAAAGTATTAAAATATATTTAGGAATCTTAAATAAAACTCTGAAGAGTAATAAAAAAAAAAAAGGTTGGAAGTATAAAGCTATTGTAAAGTAAGTTGCACTTGGATTTTCCAAAACTGTTTCGAAGAATTAAAAGTGTACACAAAAAAGACATTTTGCATTCGCAAAGCGAAGAGATGGAGTCTCCTTAAATTAGCTCAAATATGGAATAGTATGCTCGTCGTGTTTATTCCACAAGTAACAAACTTTTTGTGAACAAAATTTTCCAGTAAATCTGGTGGTTGACAGAGGTTTTCTCAGAATACTTAAGTTTCTTTTCCCCGCCCTTCTAGTGCCATCACTGTTCCACTATTATTGTATCGTCATATCTATGTCTCCAAATGAACCGTTTCAATCCCTTATTTAATGTCGCTGTATCAACTGCGTGTTTATCTAACGTCGATAGAATTGCTTATATCGAGATGAGTACAAGGATTCGCCAAGGGATTACCTGACATTCACCTTACATATGGAGGAAATCTCGTAAAAATCGAACCAGGTTATCAGCTCAAGCAGGATGAGAATTCATGCCCAAGCGCGGGCCCCGGAGCACGAGTCCTGCTCGCCGGTGGTCATTTAAACTTTGCAGATGAAAACGACCGTCGTATGAAGAAGAATCGCATTACATAAATTAGAACTATGTTAAGGAATGGCATCACTGAAACAACTTAGCGCTTTACTTCGTGTTAAATGTATAGTCTTCGCCCGTGCCCGAGGAGTTGGCCTCTCTGCTTTCCACCGAGGGCAACCCGCGTTTGATCCCCGCCTGGGTCATGAAATAATTTGTGGTGAGCAAAACGAACGCAAGGAGTTATTCTGTCCCGTTTCCCCTCACCATTATTATCATTCCACCGATACTCCACATTTCCACAATCACTCTCACTCTACGAGGTCCCGGGCTGGGGCCTAAAAAAAGAAAGTTGTATAAATTCGTGTTTAATAAAGGCTATTATTATTTAAATGGTAGGTCTCCACACTTTTTCATCACACGTATTGTGCAACAATTGAAGACTCTGAAAGTTATCATTTTCTAGATTTCCACTTTTGTTGAGAAGGAGAAGTGGACATAGACCAGACTTATCCTGTTCTTACTCTCAATGTGACAGCAGAGTAGCGTGGTATGTACATCAGGCATGACTAAAGTATGGCAATTTCTCTGAATTTTCGTGATTTATCGGATGACATTGTTGGTGACCCAAGTTATGTTGTGACAAACGCAAGTGATAATGCTGATAATGTTGTTCAGGAATCTCCCGTGAAGTCCAAGAAGCGATCTAAAACTGTGGAAAATGGAAAGTGAAAAGAAAACTTAACATCAATAGTGGACAAACATGCATGTCCAAGAGGTAATGTACAGTACACAGAAGTTTCCTGTAGATGTAAAGAAGAGTATTCTTGACAGTTTTAATGACTTTAAAGACAAAAATGTAAAATATGCATACTTGTTAGGTATGATTTCAATGCTATATAGTGCAAGGTATGATGTAATGTTATACAGTTCTACTCTGAGCCGGCCTGGGTGGGCAGTCGGTAGAGTTCTGGCCTTCTGTGCCCGAGGTTGCGGGTTCGATCCCGGCTCAGATCGATGGTATTTAAGTGTGCTTAAATGTGACAGGTTCATATCAGTGGATTTACTAGCATGTAAAAGAACTCCTGCGGGACAAAATTCCGGCACATCGGCGACGCTGATATAACCTCGTCAGTTACGAGCGTCATTAAATAAAACATAATTTACAATTTAACAATTTTTCTACTATTTGAGTTGTAGAATATGTAAAATGTTTGTATATTAAGGTGAAAATATTGCAGTGTCTGAAACACAACACGCTCGTATCTGATACTTTTTTTGCTATGAAGAAAAGATTGCATGTGGATGAAATAAATTTAGCTGGAAATCTGTACGAATCTTCATTACAAATAAATCAGAAAAAAAAAACTGCGCGATATTTTGAAGCTTGAGAAGTTCATTCCTCCAGTATATAAACTGTGGTATAATCATATTCGTGAGTAGGTGTGGATATTAATAAAAAGGATATAGAGATGGACTCAGAGTCAAAATACTAGCATATAAATATGATAGCTATGTTTCCTATTCTTTTAATTAACTGCAGGCATTATTATTTTAGCGAATAGTATTTACATACACATTTTGTCTTGAAATAATTTGAATTCTTTCTTTGAGTGTGAGAACTGGATACGTTTATTCTTATATTTGTTAAAAATAATATAAAGGGAATTAGTTAATTTTACTATAATAGCATACAATTATTGTTTTTTAATATTAAAACACATTTTAAGTACAGTTATTCATATAGCTAGTTTTTAAGTTCACATTTTTGTCATTTTATATTGAAAGAAATTCAGAATTTTGATTGAGAGTGAGAACTGGATAACTCCATCGTCATTTTTTTTATTAATTTTTCAATGGAGATTCAATTAATATTTACTTTAATGGTATAAAATGTTAAAAGATGTCCGAAACTTTTCAATGACTATTAAAACATTTGATTGCTGAAAAAAAATGATGAAAATAGTTTTTCTCCATTATGTCAGAACTACTGTCTTGGTCTTTATCCACTCATCATTCTCAAGTCTTCAATTGAAACATCTACTAAATTAACCATAGTCACTTAGAATCTTATTCTTACAAATTCTCTCTTTTACAGTCACAGAATTTCTGCTGCCAGAGTTCTTTCAGTTCTCATCCCTACAAGAGAGATACAAGACACAGTAGTAGGGTTTTCGCAACCGGTTGGATGGGTTTCGGTTGGGGAAGAGTAATTTTCTCCGACGAAACAAGCATCCCATCCGATGGTAAATCACGCGCCAACGTTTATCTTGAGCCCGGCATCAGATATGATCGACGCTATAGCCAACGACGGCAGAGATAGGAAAGATTTAGTGTGTCATGATGGAGCTGGATGTCTCGCGATGGCGCTGGCGTGCTACAACGAATCGATGGCCGATTTAAAGCACCGAATTATCTGCATATTTTGGAAAAAGTGCTTCTTTCTTCAGCCTGAGTTAGTTATCCCGAAGGAAATTTAATATTCCAGCAGGATAACCAATTCGCGCACACCGCTATAAACATTCCAAGACAGTTCGCGGGAAGGCCCGAGACTGAATTCATACCTTGGTCTCCAAAGACACCTGATCTGAATATTATCGAACACGTAAGGGCTGAGATGAAAAAGAGGAGGATTAACCAATATCCAGACCACCCACCTCAAAATCCAGATCAGTTGTGGGATCAAGTTCTGGCTACCTGGCAAAATCTCGCTGAGGACCAGAACTATTTCCGCGATCTGGTGGACTCGATGCCCCGAAGATGCCAGACGGTGGTAGACGCCGCGCCGGTGGCATGTGGACAAAGTACTAGGTCCACATGTGTATTTTTTTCTCTTCTTTTAATTTGTTTGCTTATAGGCCTATTTGTTTTATATCAGGAAGAAAATGATCTCCCAAGAGTTTTTTATTCTCCTAGTTGAGCCAGAGTTGGGAAATAATTCGTTCCACTATAAAAAATAATAAAAAATGAAGAGGTAACATGTACGTTGACATAAAAAAATTGACTTAGTCGGGAATCGAACGCGGGCCTCAGTGACTTCAAGCCAACACGCTACTGGCTGTTCCACCGGAGATATTAGGAAGGCAGCACGAGTGAAGTCATTGGAGACAGCGCACATAGGTTAAAACTTCACTTTTCCACCACCAAGAGACACGCAAAACTTTTTTCTTAAGACTGTACTTCAGTCGGACGTTCCAACAAACTTTTGACGCGGGTCCGGAACGATCAGAAGTAGACAGCCGGCGAATTGGGACATGTACTGGTGAGTGCGTATCTCGGACATGCGCATACGCTCACCAACGTCTCCTCTATAGCTACTGAAGAAAGGTATGATCGACTGTTCACATCTTTCGCATCACAAGAGATGGATTTTTTTTTTATTTTATTGGGTTATTTTACGACGCTGTATCAACATCTCTGGTTATTTAGCGTCTGAATGAAATGAAGGTGATAATGCCGGTGAAGTGAGTCCGGACAGCACCGAAAGTTACCTATACCTGATAAGGTTTATCTTGTCTCAGTAGCAATAAAACCAAGTCCCTTCAAATGAGGGTCGAGATTATAGGAGGGTTGTAAATTTTCAGAATTCCTTTCAAAATCTTGTTATTGTACAGGCTACCGGAACTCAGTTTCTTGAAAGACAAGCTCAGTGACGGAACTATACAGTACGAAGAGAGATATTTTGTTACTTTATTTTGCGCTACAGAACGTATCAACTAGTCCCTTCCGCCACTGGCATCGCTTTACCCCCCCCCCCCCATCGCAATAACAACACAGACGAGGTAAGACATATCTCCTTTCTCTCTCTTTTCATCACAAAGACTTTAGCATTTGCTCGTATTGGGTTGAGGGAAAACCCCGGAAAAAACCTCAATCAGGTAACTTGCCCCGACCGGGATTCGAACCCGGGCCACCTGGCTTCGCGGCCAGATGCGCTGACCGTTACTCCACAGGTGTGGACACAAGAGATGGAAAGCGACAGTGCAGACGAATAATAAAACTAAAGATTTAATTTAAATTTTCGCTAAAAAGAAAGAGAATAAAAATTATTTGGATAATGAAATAGTTAATTACATTTTCAATATGCAACTTTACTAACAGTATAATAAATAAAGTGCATGAATAAAATTAAAAAAAATATATATTTTTTTTATTTTTAGATGAAAGAGTCTCCCAGTACAACAACATCGAATTAGCGGAATTCTTTCTTACCTTCCATATGTTTTGTTATCTTTTTATAGAAAATTATCGAAATTCTATTTTCTGCAATTTGAATTAGCTGCGAAACAATAATAATTGATTGAGCACCCGTTCTCAGGCAAAGATGATCAGTTACAGCATCTCTGGCAATTCGATGCACAGTGTGCAATTTTCCCGATCTAGGTGGACAAAAATCAAATTTCGACTAGTTTAATTACGCATAGGTGAATATGAATTCGTGTTCTTTAACATTTGAAGAATGTTGTAATAGCTTTTACTGATTTATCAGCGGCAAACTATATTTAGAAGGGTATAAACTTTGAGTTCTTCCTAACACTTTTAGCTCTGGTTCAATCGTAGAGAGAGAGGCTTACTATATGGGTGAAAAAGAGCCAATTGTCAGTGATTTGTTGTGTTGTGAAACATGGAATTTGTTCATTATAGGTACGTTCTTACTAATGTAACTTCAATTACAAGTTTATAAAGTATTTTCCTTCTTACAGTAGGGTTTAAATATTACAATTGAAAAACTTATGTTTTTAAAGTTCTCCAAATATAATGTGAGTTTTAGTATAGCCGATCACGTCCGGTTACAACAATTCTTTTACCATTTAATACAGCATCATTTAGAGAAGAGGTCGTCAGCACAGAGCACCCTGGGGCTAGAGTCTCTTACCCGCAGAAAACGCAGTGCACCATGCACTCGTAGCTGCTATAGCGGGTATGCTCTGTATCTCTTCCTGCTGCACGATGGTGCACACATTTCAGCGAGTGCTGACGACCACGGATTTAGAGTGTTAAATCCTTGTTTTAAAGTTTGCGCGTTCTTGCGCATATATCAGTAATTAATTTTTTTTTTTTTCAGTGGTGGGGCATACGGTAACTGTTCCAAGTTTGGCTAACAGCAGAAAAGAATCATTGACTAAGGAAGTTTTTAATTACTGTGAGAGTGTTTTAGGCCACATGATATGGAATATCAGTTTAAAATACATTGGACACATTTTTATCTAACCTTAACAAACGCACAGTGAATCAGAACGCAAATCATTAGCTGGACAAAATTAATAACTTCTCTGCAGTCTAACGCATTTTTATGAAACTTTGTACATGACTTACAGGTGGCACATATGATTTATGTACAAACTCTGATTACGTTTGCACAAGAAAAACTACCCATTTATAGCAGGTGCATTTAGACAGAATTAATAATTTCTCTCCTATCTAAAAAATTGTTATGATACATTGTACGGAAATTACAGGTAGCATATATTTCTTGTGCACAAACTATATTTACGGTTCCATAAGTGGAACTATTCCTTTTAGGGATGCATTTAAACAAAATTGATAAATTCTCTCCTAACAGATTTTTATGAAACTTTATACAGAAGTTTTAGGTGGAATATATTTTTTTGTCTACAAAGTCTGATTATGTTTCATAAGAGGAATTGCCTCTTTATAGTGGTGCATTTAGGCAAAATTAACAACGTCTCTCCTATATAATCTATTTTTATGCAACTTTGTACAACTACTAGGTCTACAAATAGCATACAGATTTAATCAGAATTTGTACACAAAAAATGCATGCTACCTGTAACTCCTGTACAAAGTTTCATAAAACCTGTTATGTAGGAGAGAAGTTAATCTTATGTAAATGCACCCCCTGTAAAGGGGTACTTCCTTTTTAGAACTGTAAATATAGTTTGTATACAAAAAATATATTCTACCTGTAACTTCCGTACAATTTTTCATAAAAATGTGTTAGATAGAGAAGTTACTATTTTTATCTAAAACCATCCCGTATAAAGGGGTAGTTCCTCTTACACAATCGTAGTCAGAGTTTGTACACAAAGAATATGTGCTATCTATAAAATCTGTATAAAGTTTCGTAACAATCCGTTGGAATGCAGAGAAGTTATGAATTTTGTCCAGCTAGATTTGCGTTATTGCACGCTGTGCGATGATCCGAAAAAGCGTTCCAACATCATCCAGTTCTGTTTCAGTCCTGTAGCAGATACCCAACCAGCGCATGCGCATAAGATGATAAATTTTCGTACATGAACCGCTTGTTGGAACGAACCTAATGGTTTCAGTTCTATGAACATATCGAAAATATCGACTTTTTTTGCAGTAGCAGAATGTTTTATGCATAGGATAATGAGAATGTAAAATACATCCGACGTATTCATCGGTGGACACATGCCACAGATTTACAGTTGACGTGCCCTTATTTTATGGCCCAGCAGTTCCTGTGCCAGCCGCTTGGAACCCTATTCTTATACGTGGAAGCATTTCGAACAATAAACACGTTTGTCCACTTCCATTTTAAGCCGTGAAGAATATTGTTGTTTGGTTGAAGTCAAATCGCGTATACTCGAGTCCCGTCGAGGAATGCGGGCGGTCCTGTGTGTTTCACTACGGGTAGTAGAGGGATGCTGGGCCACCCACCTCGCTAAAAGCAGTGTGCGCACCCTTCACTCCCCCCTCAGAACGCGGTCTGGTTCGTGTCAGATGCTCTATTTCCACTCTGCAGGCTTCATTCATAATCGTTTAATTTGTTTATAAAAGAGACGTCATCTGCTGGAGTTGCAATGCTTTCTTAGGTATATGGACTCGGGAAGCCTTGAACTCTCTCTTAGGCCTATATGGTGAGAAATTCTTGACTCGACATAAAACATACAAATATCCTTGACGCACCCAACACAGCATCATCACTACCGCATTATTATTATTATTATTATTATTATTATTATTATTATTATTATTATATTTTCTCCTTTATGGTTCTAATGGTAGCGTTTATAGCTGTAAATACGGCGGACCCGGGTTCGATTCTCTGCAAGGATAAGACAAAACAGACTCATAAACATGATACTCAACTACTTAGTAGGATAGTCGTCTTGAACATACTAAAAATCTATAAATCGAATGTTTCATACTCCTTACCTCTGGAGTTTCTCTGAGCACATATTTTGGGTCTTTTTCGATCTATTTTGAAAGGCTATATTCTGTGGCTTGAATTATGTCTGATCACCACGATACTGAACCTCCCTTTACAACACAGGACACACGTCTATGCCCTAGGAGAGATCCTAACCCACGACTGTGGTTTCCACAACGTTAAAGCAGTTTAGAAGCGAGTGTTTCCGATATGACACATATTTTGCCATACATTTTACACTTTTCACAAAAATTTACTTATTTAGCATGAAAGTCTGATAATTTGGCAACAACGCATCGCCAGTTCACCTACGAATACACACATGCAATCGATCTGAATAGCAGTGTTCCGCTCCTTAGTTACAGCAATAGGGATGTCACACTTTCTAATGGCAGGAAATACATATTAATCTTTTTATTTAATCTGCAAGAAAACCGTTCATTTTATTGAAAAAATGCAAAGGTATCGATCATTCCTTTTAATTAATGACAACAGTAAAAAATCAGAATCGTGCGGAAGTTTAATACTTATCGAGTAAAACAGTATTAACATCATAAAACGACAAATGAGTAAATAAATAAATAAATAAATCATATTACTAGCATGGATTTAGATTATCAATATACCGGTAGTCGATCCGTTCCAGCCTAAATTGAACAATAGAAGTTTTAGAGATCTTTGACTTCTTATTAATCTAGGCTGATAATATTTCGTTATCTTGAGAAATGTTCTCGTGGTATCCACTGGACATGTTAACCAATTATTTTTGTATTCCTGAATTGTATCTAAAATTGATGTTAACTTTCAATTCATTTAGAATTTCTTCATATCTCTTATAATCTGACGAGTATATTGTGCAGTTTTTTTCTCTCCCCCCCCCCCCTATAAATTACATTTTAGATTCTATAATAATTCCTGATTTATCCTTGGCATTTGATGTCCAGACTTCGCTACCATTCATTAATATCGGAACAGTCAAAGTGTTATAAATTTGTATTTGAGTACTTTTTGAAGATTTTGTGAGTTTAAATATAATATTAATAATTCCTGGTGTTCTTAAAAATTCCGAAATTTTGTAACGTACTTAAATCTTTTTCATTTTCACAGGGTAGTAAGCATCTTACATAATTAAATGAGCTGGTCTGTTCAATAAAAATAATAATAATATGTTGTTTATTACTATTTTGCTCCTTATTTCTCGGTTTAAATTTTCATTTCATATTATTCCATTTCTATAATTCAGTTTGTGTATTTCTAATTGTAAATTTAAATCGTAACGAAAAGTAGAAATAATAGTTTGTATATTTATCAAGTTTTCTCTCTTAGGAAAGAATTCTTTTTTGCTTGATACGAACGAGAAACTTTTCATTTGTTAGCTTATTTTACGTCAGACGAAAAAAATAACGAATAAAATCGTATCACGTTACTTAAAGTTGATAACCATACTGTTTTTATGTAGGACTACGTCCGGCCCAGAGTGTGAGTGAGAGGGTATTTATCGAGTTTCGGATATCCCAAAAAGTGCAACGTTTGAAAAGTTTACTGCACGAAAACTACCAGGTGTCCCAAAAGTAACGATTCATTTTTTGAAAACAGTAATATATATATATATATATATATATATATATATATATATATATATATATTGTCCCAAAAGTAACGATTCATTTTTTGAAAACAGTAATATATATATATATATATATATATATATATATATATATATTACTGTTTTCATGAAAATGAATCGTTACTTTTGGGACACCTGGTAGTATATATATATATATATATATATATATATATATATATATATAAAACAGTAATATATATATATATATATTACTGTTTTCATGAAAATGAATCGTTACTTTTGGGACACCTATATATATATATATATATATATATATATATATATATATATTCACATGTCTTTGAAGAGATGCTCTCTGTACAAAAAAGAATAGCCATTGTTTTCTGAAAACTTGGTGATAAAACATTCGGGGAAGTGTGTGAGCTGTACTGTCGAAGATATGGAAATGAGCAATCACCAAGGACCAATATCAGACATCTTGTAAACAAATTCAGACGAACAGGTGGCGTGCTTAATAGAAAAAGTTCTGGACGACCATTAACATCTGACGACACAGTTCAGAACAGTCGTGAGGCAGTTGAAAAGAGTCCACGTACTTCCATTCGTCGGCTGAGTCGTGAGTTGAACATTCTACGAATCAGTGTTTGGCGTACTCTTCGTTTTACTCTGAAGAAGAAAGCTTATAACATCCAGGTAATGCATCACCTGGAGGAGGAAGATTATGCAATCCTTATGGAAGTGAGTGCTAACTTTTTGAATACCGCGGAAAATGAAAACGGTAACATATACAAGTTACCTTATATGCTTCAAATTTTCCTGGAACAACAATAAATTGTAGTCTGATAAAATTCTGAATACCGTTTTATTCTAGCAGGACAGGGCTCCTCCTCACTTCGCTCTCATTGTTCGCGATTACCTCAACCACATATTCCCGGGACGGTGGATTGGTAGAGGTTCACCGCGTTTCTGGTCTCCGAAATCACCTGACCTTATCCCCTTAAGGCTTCACGTGGGGTTACATCAAGTCTCTCGTGTACAAGGCTAAAATCACAAGCTCGCATCACCTAAGTGAAAGGATTATGGAGGCGGTCAACAGCATCACACCTGATCAACTGCAGAGGGTGTTCACAGCTATGGAGAAACGGTAGCCTCTGTGCGTTGACCTGCAGGGTGACTATGTTGAACTTTATTGATTCTAATGCACCATATGTGCCCTTGCTATGTACATATACGTTTACTACATTAAACATGCTTTTTATGAAAATGAATCGTTACTTTTGGAACACTCTGTATATGATATGCGCAATGATTTAGGACGATGTCGCATGTTAAGAATAATGCAACCCGGTTGGACCAGGTGCGTGAGGGGTAAAGGGGACACGGCAAATTAACCATGTTTTGCGACCTCGGCGCGGAGCCGGAATATGAGTCAAGGCCGACTGCGTCAGTGAAACTTGAGATATGGAAGCGAGCAGTATCTCGTTCTATAGCTTAAAGATAACGTTATTAATTGATAAAAATACCATTTAACTGAGAGTTACATTTCGATAGTTATGAGACCCAGTTTTTGAACGTAATGGTGAAAATTTCACACATTCAAAGAAATTCGGGGCAAAATACTATCAAGACCTGCGAAATACATCAAGACGGGTGGCCAAGAGTGCAAGGATTCAGAAAAGACTACGTCGAATGAAAACGACAGGCCGAGCGCGAGTATGGAAATTCGCTTCAGCGTGTAGTGGCTCTGACATGAGGTATTTATACATTTCTGTGATTAAGATTTTTGCAGTTATTGTTTAGCGTTTATTGTTAGCAACAGAAAAATTAAATGAGAACACAATCTATTGCGTTAATTTTAGTAGCATAGACTACCTCGTTCTATAGCATAAAGATAACGCTATTAGTGGATCAAATAATACAAATTTATCTGCGAGTTAAATTACGAGTTACGAGACTCAGCTTGTAAGAGTATCGATAAAAATTCCAAACATGTCCAAGAAATTCAGAGTAAAATACTATCGCGACCGAGGAAATACACAGATGAGTGGCCGAGGCTACAGAAATTCAGAAAAGGCCACATAATTAATATATGTCGGAAGCCGAACGAAAATGAGAGTACACCCATTTGGCCTACTCGCGGTCCAAGAATTCATTCCACCTACAACTTGGTAAGAATAGCGGGGAAAAAATAATATATGTAAAACCTACAATACTCACGGATTTCATTACGTATGCAGCCCCAAACGTAGTCGTGCGTTTAAAAGTTTGCAACATAGCACAACTATGCTCCGCCGGATTGTTTATATCTCAAAAAATCTAAGGATTATGGAAATTACTCTAAATTCTATTAATGATATTTTATATAATGACTACTGTAAGTTTCAAATTAGAGTGTGTTAATAGTATTTTTCACAGCAACACGAAGCTTATGCTGTTTTATCAAAACTTTACATTTTGAGTTGTTTCCCTTTTGAACTGGCCTGTTGATTTCATGTGCCTATCTCCCGGAGAAATTGGTTTATAAATATTAAATATGAATATAATCCCACTCTTAGTTCAAGAGAAATAACTAGATCACTCTTTGCTATCACGAATGTTGAAATGTGCTGTCAAAATCTTGAAACAAATTTTTGTAACACCACAATATAATTCCTGTTTATACTCTGTGTTATGTAGTGAGGAATTGAAAATTGAAGTATTTCATTTTTAAATCAAATACGATGTTTCAAGGTACTTTTTATCTCTGACTGAGGTTCTGGCTGATATGTATCTCCATTAATTATCAGGCAGTATATCTCACTTGACCATATGTGTCAGAGGAAGAACAATTGTTTATATGCACCTGAAGTCTGATTAGTGTAATATGTAGCTAATCGGCGATGTATGCAATGGAGGGGGAAAGCAACTGGTCGCCCTACTCCATTATCTCCTGGCATAGTTGCCTCATAAGTGGCGTCTTGTTGGTATCACTTGTGAATTCAGACCTGTCTTCGTACAGTTCATTAAACAAGGTACTTTTAAAAATAAAAATAGAGTTGGTTCTAAGTTTGATAGAAAATATTATGGTGAAAGAGAAGTGAGGAGATGGGAAGGATGAGGTCTGGAATTAGAAATTGTAGTTATTTTTTTCCCCGCATACTGTCTATAAACTTTCTTTTAGCAATGAATTCCCTTCTATGCTGAGTCTGAAGATGTATGACGTAAGTGAGACAATTAGCGTCTTAATGTTACTCGTTTTCAGCGATGTGTTAATTTATCTGAGCGCTACATACTGTACTTCATGAGCTGAATTTGCGTTAAATATCCGAAACATGCAGTTACAACCCGACAGCAGTATCAAAGATCACGTTCCACATTAGATAGAGACCGATGTTACGTACCCTAGGAAGTCATTCATTGGAAGATTTTTTTTCAACAATGGAACGTTCTTTAATATGAGCAAGATTTTATTTAAACGATCGCTTCAAGACGAAAGAATATTTGGAGCATGATTCAGTTAACTATTTATTCATTCATTCATTTGAACATTTCTTCTCTCTTTTTCGTTGTCGCTTCTTTTTTAATTTAATTACTTTTTCCTCCATTATTTATGTCTTTATAAATACTTTCATAGAGTCCGGATTTGTTATCCATGTCTTTTAGTAGTGGTCTTCAGTCATGGTACTCAAACCGCAGGAAGTCCTACTCCTTATAAATGCCCAATTCTTAAAGGTAGAGTTGTTATTATTATTATTATTATTATTATTATTATTATTAAATATTTATAATTCAAAAACAATATATAGATTAGAATGAATATTACAATACATGAGGAGCTTATTTTTAAAACGACCCTTGGTCTTGTCCATTCCCATAACTTTGTGGGAAATCACGAAAAACGTGTTTAGATCTAAAATTTGTTATCAACTAGGCAAGAGACATTATGAAACCAAAGGCTTTGGTGAATTTAGAATCAAATAGAAGCATGAGACTCTTTGATTCCAAAGTTGAAACTAACATTTTGTCGCAATTCTGCCGTGGACAATCTGAAGCTAAATCATGACAGTTTTGTGTAGAGTTATATTTGAATAATCCATGGACACAGAAGCTCATTTTCGTCATCAGGTTGACAAGAGTTTTTTTGAAAATGAGCTTATCAATAAATTAACATATACCACACCGAATCTTTAAAAGAAATAAACAATACTGGCATAAGGATTTCGATACGGGAAGATACCGTAAAGTTTGTGATGCACAAACCGATTGTACAGGCTTTCGTCAAATGTTTTCGTTTCACCACACTGTCTCTCCATTCCACCATATAATTTCATCGTTTCAGAATAAAAAGTGATGTACCACACTTATACCTAGAAATGGGTTTCATCATTAGACGAAAGGTATTCTAGTACTGCAAAATTATTAACCTTTTCATAGAAATACAACACTCTTGATTGAGAAAAAGTGGTTTTTGAGAAGTAATTAGTGTGTCTTTATAGAACCCCTCTCCTAAACTAATAAATAGATTTTATCATATTCAATATCCATGAGTGAATATATCACAGAAATATGTAAGGCCTACGTAAAATATAATCTTATTTCATATGCAAAGATTAAAAAATAAATTAGATTTGCTACAAATAGGCTCTGACGATTACTTCTTTACTTATTTTAATATTAAAGGAAATGGTGCGAGATTACACAGTGTAGATCTTATGTTCTCAAAAATGTTTCGTTGAGAGATGTAATAATAATAATAATAATAATAATAATAATAATAATAATAATAGCCTAATAATAATAACTAGCTGTACCCGTGCGCTCCGCTGCACTTATTTGAAATAAATATAAAGTAATTACACAATTAAAATAGAACATTGGGTCCAGGGAACTTTCGTGTTTGATAGAAGAATAAATCGTTTAATATGCTACTTCATTTAAATTTTATTTAAATAATTAAAATGCTATCATTTTGGTCCAGAGACCGCTCATTTGGTGCAAAGATAATTCGTTTAACATTTTCTAAATTAGTCTTGAATGCATCCTTTAATAAATCACTCCACATTAATAGAGTTGATTGTGTACGAAGATAATTTTTTATGTTAACCTTACTGTGCATCTCTCTTTTTTTTAGTTTATTTTATTCACGCCTTAACATTTGTGGTCATGTCGGGTGTTTAGAACGTGTGGGTATATCAGCAGGCCGTTTTTACTCTTGTTGAGTTCCTGTTTCTATTGTGTGTTGTAGGTAGCTTGTGTTCATGTAACTGATTATACACTTTGATTAATGTTTTTGGTATTGGTAATTAAGGCGGTGATGAATAATGGCATGTATCTTTCCAATCCGGCATTTGACTTTATGACTAAGGGAAATCATGAAAAACCCCAGTCAGATTGGTCGGCCACGGGATTTGAACCCGGGACCCCCGAATGCGTGTCTCAAATGCTACCGTCTGAGCCAACTCGCTCGGTTGTATATCAATGTTTATGTAAATAAAAAAAATGAGGTACCCTACATAAATATTATTTTAAGAAACACAGGAAATGAATATGGGTAAATTATGAGCGCAGGAACGCCATTTCATGACACCTTTCAAAATAACTCAGCTCCAGTGATCTCTATGGTAAAATGAGCGTATATAAGTAGAGTATTTTATGTGGACCAATAAAGTTGCAATAATCAAATTATACAATATTTCGACAGAATATCAAGTTTTTTGTGCGTACAGATTTCTTTTCATCTTACCTCAGTCCTCATTTGTAGCATTACATCCATCTAGAGAAACTACAAATTTCAAATAGTGAAGGTTAATTAGCTTCTGAGATTACATCATACAAACACACAAAATATTCTCTGTATATTAATACTGATAAACGTCAAGGCCGCCTTAAGGGGAGGTGGTACACCAAGGCAGGGCAAAATATAATGTGTATGTGTCCTGATCCATTTACAAAAATGTCAATCAGTACAGAAACCGTCAATATATTAGTGTACCAAATTTCATCGCCTTAGGATTGGTAGTTTTAGAGAAAATCAAGAATAAAGATAGCAAATTTAACATTGCGGAGATAGGGTGTACCACCTCCCCTTAAATAGATGGAGTCATTTGTTTTGATTTCATTGTAGCCATCGTCGTCGTTCCTGCAATAACTCCTATGTCACACATCGATTTTCAGATTTTTGCTCTATTAAATAACTTAAATAGTGATGCAGCAAATAATAATATAATCTACTATATATAACATATATAAAATTCTAAATTATAGACATCAGCTCAAAGAATTTGAGTGCCCACAAGGGTCCTGAATACAATAAACATGTACAATATAATGTGATGTGATACATTAAATAAGAAGAAAAAAAAAGAAAGTTAATTGTTTAAGGCAAATAGAAATGGATTAATTGAAATAGAGATGATGATGTAGTATTTGAAGAGAATCCTTGATAATATTTATAAGGACAGACATTACATAATCAAAAGGAATGTGAAGTTCCTTAAGATAATTCCATGTGAATTTGGAAATAGAACCTCTACTGCCAAACAGCAAACCAATGACAGACCATTGTTTAAGAGGGACGTTGTACTTTTGAGAAAGATAAGGCAGACAAGGTTCATATATGGACTTCTTCTCAATATCAACTTCGGTGGCCTGATTTAGGTTTCTTTCGAAACGGATAGTAGGGTCAAGAACAAGAGCCCGTTTAAACGTCCGTTAATAGCAATAATATCTGCCCGTCTGAAAGAACCATCTGATGATACACAATGTACTTCCTCATGAATCTCCCAATTTAAAGTTTTTAACGATGTCGCCAAAGCATGTCGTACACGATGATGTCTAGCATTGATCAGCAGCTCGCCTTTAGGGCATTGTCCAAGCACGTATCCAAGTGTTTCAAGCTCGCTACAGTCTGAATGACGGCAGCGGGTTGTGCTTAGAGTTCTGCCCGGTATTGCACGAACCGCCGAAATATTGCTTGACATTTTTAAAGCATTGGTCCATTCTGAGGAAGATAGGCCCTTTCGATTGCTTACCCATGAGTTAGCCTTGGGGAGATCACTATAAACAATAATCCCTTTACCACGCAAGGTATGGTTTGTCCAAGTTTGGAATGCGTCATTTCTTAAGTATTTACGAATTTTACGACCTGACCAGTTGATAGCATTAATAGTTGTGATATTCAATTTTGACAGAGCAGAAACTTTTTCGCTTACAAGGTCCCTAACAATGTGGAGATGGCAGTCATCAACACGAAGAAGAGTATTACAGATATTTATAAGTTGTACATAAGCTTCCCAAGATGCTTTCATTAACGAAAGACCATGATATTTTTTAGGGGAATAGAGCATTCCGTCAGGGCAGTCATGAGGAAGACCAATAAGCTCTTTGCATGCTCCTCTGGTAACTTTATCTAAATCATTAAGAAATTTGGTTTTGATTTGGTAGAGTGGAGCACTTTGTAAGGGATAAGTAAGAGTGGGCCAGAGATATTGATTCATAATCGTGACCTTCTGATCAGGTTTTAATAAAGGGGAGAGACAGAGTTTAGAAATTTTTTACTGAATGTGGTAAAAATTGCACATTCATCAAAAACGATTTCATCATTAAAATTAATACCAAGGTATTTAATGCGGTCATTAGGATTAGAAATGGATTGAATGAGCGAACCATTAGTGGACATGACATTAAACTGGGATAGGACACCACTTTTAATCGCTATTAAATTGCACTTGCTAGGGTTAATAGCCAAACCAAGAGTAGAAAGGTTACTTTCTGCTAAACTAATCAGAGATGTAATTCCATTTTCACTACTTGAAATCAAAGCAATGTCATCAGCAAAAGCAACGGCAGAGAGATTGTCTAGAGTAGGATCTAATGAAAAACCATGGGCGTGCGATACTTCATCATCAGTAAGGTCCTTAATGATACCGTCGATTGCTAAATTGAATAGAGTAGGAGAAAGTGGACTGCCCTGAGGAACACATTTTTTTACCTCAATGGGCTTAGTTTTCCCGCTAGCAATTTCAATTTGAATCTGGTTCCTTATTAATAATTCAGTTATTAAATTTCGTAAGTTACAGGGCATAGAATTTATAGCTAGTGATCTTTTAACATGCTCATGTCCTATGCAATCGAACGCTTTGCTTACATTAAGAAAAGCGACAAAACAATCAGACTTATTATTTTTCGCGTGCTTTAGACAACCATTAATTAATGAGGTTTTAATATGGGTCCCTGGTGTAGAAACGAAACCCCTTTGGTGAATGGAAGTGGAAATATAATGTTTTAACTTAAAATCTAGCACTTTCTCAATAAGGCGTCGCACTACCGAGAAGATCGTAATAGGCCGCCAGTTTTTCAAATCACTATGGTCACCTCCTTTGTAGATCAGGATAGTTCTTGCCTTCCGAAGGGGAGCCTTCCTTCGAAAATGTAAGAATTCACGATCTCCTATGCACTACTGCCATAGAATGAATAAATTTGTTTTTATTCCTACTAAAAAATTTAATATTTTGCACATAGAAATTACGGAACAACGACACTATAATCTGAGGCAGCGGTGGAAATGTATTGTATTGTTATTTTAAAACTCTTGTATATCCTTAACGATCAGTCCTATTAAAATTTTGTCTGGGATAAAACTTATCGGAAATCATTTTTAAAGAAACGTTTGTTATGTAAAATTTTTACAAAAATCAATAATAAGCGAGATATTTCGGTTTATTTAATTCAGGCCCCCTTTAAAATAAAGTATTTTGAATGCCATATAGCCTAAAATCTAAGTTACAACGAACTTAATTTATATTCCAATTTTCATCGACATCCGTTCAGCCATTATCGCGTGAAAAGGTAACAAACATCCAGACAGACAGACAGACTTAAACATCAATCCTATCAAAATTTTGCCTGGAATAAAACTTATCGGAAATCATGTTTAAAGAAACTTTTGTTATGTAACATTTTTCACAAAAATCAATAATAAGCGAGATATTTCGGTTTATTTAATTCAGGCCCCCTTATAACCCCGCTTTTAAATAAAGTATTTTGAATGCCATATAGCCTAAAATCTAAGTTACAACGAACTTAATTTATGTTCCAATTTTCATTGAAATCCGTTCAACCATTATCGCGTAACAAACATCCAGATAGACAGATAGACAGACAGACAGACAGACAGACAGACAGACATACAAACAAAAATTTCAAAAAAGCGATTTTCGGTTTCAGGATGATTAATTATACCTGTTAACACAAATTATTTTTGGAAAAGCGAAAATTACCAGAAAATTTCGCTTACAGATTTATTATTAGTATAGAAATAGATAATGGTTCTCTACACAATTAGGCCTATGTCTTAAATAGAAACATTTCTTCAGGAACGTTTTAAGACTTAAAAATATAAACTACAGGGACATCATTTTATTTTTACTTCAATTTTTATTGTACCTGAGTTTTTGAATGTACTTCACTCCCACCCCTTCTACTAATGAAGATCCAACTGACCTCCACATAGAACCAAGACCGCATATAGTAAACAGCACTGAGTGAGTATAGTACGTTCTAGAAATATGTTCACGTTTTCAAGTGACGAAAGAGTTTTCAATATTGAGTCATATTTTCGCACAGATACTGTCCGTTTGCCTACGTCGCATCCAGATTTCCCCCACCTGCTTCTGCTCGCCCCTCTGTAAGAGCTGGGCTATCTTAGCTCTTTTCTGAAAACATTAATTTCTGTTAATTTCTGTTAGGAATTGGACGTTTACGTAATATTATACAATTGTTTAAAATAACTTAAATAAAAGGGCCTCGTTAAGTAATTAACTGTCATGTGATTTCCCCCTTTCTACGATCCTGTGGCATAACCACTTGGACGGACAGTAGATAGCATGTCTGAGTAATTTTATCTGTGCGGGTCGGGCAGAAAAGATTGAATTTACAGTACGTAACGTACTCTTATATAGACTAGGTACAGAATTATTTCAACATGAGTTACTAGTACGAAGGACGAAACTGGTAATTGGAATTAGATACAATAGTCTATAGTGCGATAATGTGCACAAAAGAACTGAAGACTGTATCGAAATGAACGGCCTCCATTTTCAAAAATGTGTTTAAATATCCATATTATTATTTTTCAATTTAACTTCTTTCTCTATATTGTACGCTAATGTGCTGTAGACAGTATAATATACACTGCATAATGAATACGTTCTCATGGATAACTCAGTTCGTGACTAAAAACACTTATTCTTAATACAGTACTGTATTTTGATTAAACAAAAGCCTAATGAAAATTATCGAACTCAAAATCGCGATATTTCCTAGTTTACGTAAATGGATGAACTACTTTCCTTCCCTCCTATACCTAGTAGAGTGATTTGTTTGTGTTTTACGCCAGTACCATCGAACTACAGTCAGTTGTGGAAGGGGTAGCGAACTGTGTTTCCGGTTCTCTAAAGGTATAGCCAGGTTAATATTAAAAATGTTAGTAAAAATAAAATGATGTCCCTGTATTTGCAACATATTAGCATAGCCCTTTGTACGATACAAGTAGATGTGGCAAAGTAGGTACCGGTAACAAAAATGTGGCAAATATACAAACGGTTGTCATAATGTTTGCCAAAACCGACATTAGCTTACTTTTCGCTCACATACACTAACAAAAACACACACTTATGGACAACTGATTTCTGTTTCGAATTGTGTAGGTGGCATGGAGAATTATGTAGCAAGTGTGGCATATGAAGTCGAAAAAGAAAGAGATATGGACAAAATATGTACCCGATAGTTTGACAATTTGCATTAAAGGTGGTTATCTTAGTACATTATTTCTGCAATGCTTGGGAAAAGTGGCATAAGTCAGTTTCCACAAACATTTTTTTATTAATTTATTGGCAACTTACGGAACATCTGCTCGCTTGGGAAAAAAGACATAAGTATTTCTTCCATTAGAATAATTCATACAGAAGAAAATCAAATCGACATAAACCGGTAAGACTGTTTTTTTTCCTTTTCCTGTAAAATTAACATTTTTGACTTGTGCCACTTTTCCCAAGCACTACAGATTTGTGTAACAAAAATAATCTAACACTTGTAATGACACCGTTCATTCAACTCTACCATACTTTCTCAATCCAGTATTAGGACCTATTACTCTTCCTGTCTCGACTTCACAGTGATAATCCATACTCTCAACTCCGATCTAGTAGTAAACGAACAAGGGAAGATCACTACCATGGCTTGGAATCGGATGAAACTGGGTCTTCATAAGACAACACAAGGCATCATACTGGCAAGGATAGGAAATACTCTCACCCAGTCTTAATGTTATGTCTTAGCTGTTATACCATTGCCAGTCAAAGTAGTGCTACAGCGAGAAATCTGTAGAGGTCAATGTGTTTCGAGCTAGTAATTAAAATGGAATGTTGTCTCCTATTTTCACACTATCACTGTGTTTCGGTTGCCAAGATAAACCTAAACGAACAAGCTTTTATTGATCGAAGTCTGGCAGCTGGATGTTTTAAACTGAACGCGATGTTGATGGCTGAAAACAAGGTGCTAGTTTCGGCATTTCAATAACTCCATTTAGCATTTCCTGCTTTCAAAATTGGTTTATGTATTCAAATATCTTTTGAGGTTATTTTCGTAACTTTCTGTTTTATTTACTAGTAGAACGTGAATCGTTCTACGAAGATAGATTAAAATTTAAGTGGCATTTTAAAAACAAGTACAATTCTTATTAGAATCCACATCTTGTGATTTTAATTATTAGTTCACAACTTACTGCTTATCGAAATTTAGGCCTACACTGATTTTATTATGGTCCTTTGTTCGAGTCATAACTGAAGAAATGTAGCAACATACCTCAGTGTCCTCTTGTGTTACTGAGACACAGTTCTGCACCATAGGCTTACTGATGGAGAACTGAACGTTATTCATTTCGTGAATGTTCATGTTGGACACAATTCGTACAGAGGGGGATAAATGACAAAACTCTAAATATCGTAATAATCATCATCGTAACTGAGGCGGTGGCTGAAAAAAAGGGAACATAGGATTATGTGCCCTTTTTTCCCCCCATCAGTTTAAATGAATCGCCATGTTATATTCTATAATCTCTGCAATTTTTGTTGCAAAATATTAACACCAACAATGCAGTTTAAAGGGAGTAGTGCACAGCTGTTTCCTGTTTATTGTTATTATCTATGTGCTGTAGCCAAATTCTGGTGAGTATTCCGTCATTGCGGCAGCGAGATAGAAACTCTCACACACGTCCTCGGTTCTTGCCCGCATGGCGGGGCTCTGCGCAATACCAGACACCATAAAGCAAGAAGCGCCATTGCTCAAGCACTACGTAATACTGGGTTTACTGTTTTCGAAGAGGTTCATGGTTTATCAACCACCGGCAGCACTCGTAGGATAGATATGATCGCTTTCCAGGACCATCGGAGAGGTTTTATAATTGACCCTCCTGCAGTTCGTTTCGAGACTTGCAAGAGCCAATCGCAAGATGTCCATAAGGAGAAACAATTCATCTATGAACCAGCAATCCCGCATTATCAAGAGAAATATCAATTACAACAGATAAAAGTAATAGGCTTGATGGTCGGAGCAAGAGGATCCATCCCGAAGCAGTTGTTGATTTTTGCAAGGCTCTTCATTTGCCATCCGTTATAACTACCAATGTTTGTTTACTTGCGTTTAAAGGTTCGACTGCATTGTTAAAAAATCACCTCAGATAAGACATTGCACTGTAATTTACCTTTTTTCTCTTTCTTGCATTGGTTTTATATTCATAACAAATTATTCATGCAATATGTACTATGCAAAACGTTGTTTTGTAAATGGTATACTTTGTCTTCTAGGCAATCCCTGTTTAGGGAAAGTGTTTGATAGTAATAAATGTATAATTAAAATTTAACAACATAATTAATGCATAATTTCTAATTTATGAACAATAAAAAATACTGATTAGTGTTTTGTGAAAATAATATTAACGCATTAATTCTGAACTTAAAAATTTATTTTACAGGAAATGGAAATAGATTCTCATTAGGAAGATTTAAATTAATCATGCAATCATTCTGTGCAGACTAATGGAAGATGGGCTGTAAGAAGACAGTCTATAGTTAATGAAAAAAGAAAGATAGCAAGACATTCTTAAGCATATTTAACATGCCTATATTAAAATATTTCAACTTTCTGATCGTCAACACGTCGTGATTAAGAATCAAAAAGTGAAAGATATTCACGATTTGTATCAGTTTATTGATGAGAAAAGAACTGTATACATTTCAGGTACAGAAGAGCAGAAAGTGATGTCTGATTTTGGTACTGATAATATGTAAGCTTAATAGTATAAAGTACTCTATGCTCTTGTTAATTATTCAAACTCTTGTTTTGTGCTTCTTGTATGTATTAAACAAATATTTACTCAAATGTTGGGTACTTAATTCGTACCTTCCGTAGTTGGGCGGAAAAAGAGCACATACCGCTAATATTTTCTAAATTATTTTATCACTTTAATGTAAGTTCACACAATAGAAACAAATATATAATCGTTGAAAAAGGTTGAAATAAAAAATTATGGAGTGTGAAATCATGTTAATATTTATTTTTAGTTTTCTGAAGAGAAAATAAAAATTCAAAGCTCTGTATCTCAAAAAACCGTTTCTGCTTATGTGCCCTTTTTCCAGCCGCCGCCTCAATTCGGCTACTCCGTTTTCTTTAACGCGCTATCTATGTCTTCATTTGTGTGTTCAGCTAAGACCAAGGAACTTCCTTGTAATGTGACAGGTCTGCAATGTTACTGTTATTTTTTTTTATTATTTCGATATAACATTTTTGTTAAGGCTAGTTGGGATTTCTCGGTCTCTGATCGGATAAAAAATCCTGATAGAACTGATATTTAACCCTTTCGGCGAAGTCCGGAGGGTCTAATTAGTCTAATCCACTCTCCTCACCTCCACACTGTGGATCCTGGGGATCTTTTAAGATGCGAATGAGAGAGGGAGAGAGAGAGAGAAGCTATCGCGTTTATCTTTCCCAAGAAAAAAATGCGAAGACTAAGAGGATTATGCGGAGATTAAGAGGAAGGTGGAAAATAGAAAAGATTGGAGAAAGCTGGGTTTGCAGTGAAAGACCTGCCCTTGGGCAGAACACTATGAATGAAAGAATGAATAACATTTGTTAAGGGTAATTATGAAATTTGTGTTTTAAGTGATACGGTATTACTCCTATAGTAGCCTACAAATAATGATTGAAAATAAATATAGCTCCTTTCTCCTTTCAAATATTCTAATTTAAAATTGGCACTTTATAGTCGTAGTGTTGGCTACTTTTTTCTTCCCATACCCGTCATTATTATTGTTGTTATTATTATTATTATTATTATTGTTGTTGTCTACCATGATAGACTGTTTGCGTGCCCAGGTAATCCGGTTTCAATTCCCAACAGGAGTGGAAAATTCTCTTACTTTCACAAGGTTTGATGTGTGTCGTTATATTCTTTTATCCTGTTTTGTCTTATGCAGTGATCTTGCACCTTGCTGGCGACAAGAACGCAAAATCACGAAATTAGTAACTATCTAAAGTTATGTATGACTTGAGGCTTTCCCAGCGTTTAATGCAGAATAACTCTTCTCGGGTTTTCAGCCAGGTGAGTTGGATAGTTGTTTCCAACCTTTCGATGGCTAGCTCTGCCATCTTCTTCAGGGAATGAAGTGTCGTGGGACCATGTCTAGCCGGTATATAAACGTCAGCAGGACTTCCGCTGCGGGTCAATCAGGAGCTAGTTCCTAGTCCCGACCGCCTACCGCGTTCTGGTTTGTAGAAGCGTTGGCCAATCAGGAGCTAGTTCCTGGTCTCGGCTGCCTGCCATGTGCTGGTGGACGAAGCGTGTTGATGGCAGGTTTTCATGCTGTATTCAGCTGTAAATCCCCGTCTCTGTTGATGGTGACCCGTTTCCAGGCTGTGTTGCGCTACTGCCGACTTATCGGGGTAATATAGTCTTATGCTGCATTGATATTTCTTGCAGCGTTCCATAACGGTGCGTCCCGTTTGCCCAATGTAGCATCTCACACTCACAAGGTATTTTGTAGACACCAGGTGTCCTAAGACCAAGATATTCTTAAGTGGTCCCAGCAAGTTCTAAATTTTTGTGGGCGGCTTATGGATGATCTTAATCCCGTGTTTTCTTAGCAGTCTGCTAATCTTGTCCGAGATGGGGTCATAGAACGGGATGTATGCCATGCCCTTCGTCTCTTCTTGTTCCCCGGCGGGTGGTTTGTCCGAGAAGGTCCTTCTGAGAGCCGAACTGATTTCTCTGTTGCCGAAGTTGTTCTGTTGGAACGTCTTGCGTAGGTGGCGGATCTCAAAAGGAAGACTCTCTTGGTCCGAAATTCCCCTCGTCCTGTGCAGAAGAGTCGACAAATCCGTTCGTTTCTGTGCCGGGTGATGGTGTCTGCGTCCATCCAGGTATAGGTCGGTATGTGTTGGTTTCCTGTAAACGCATGACCCAGTGTGCCATCCGACTTTCTGGAGATGAGAATGTCTAAGAAGGAGAGACAGCAATCTTTCTCTACTTTTTCGTGAACTGGATGTTCGGGTGGATACCGTTCAGGTGTACTTGGAATCCCTAAAGTTTTACTTCTCCATACGGTCAGATGAACAAAGTGTCGTCTACATAGCGGTAGAAGTGAGCTGGTTTCAGCGGCGCGTTCTCCAGGGCTCTATACTCGAGGTCTCCCATGTACAAATTGGCTATGGCTGGCGACAGAGGCGAGCCCATGGCCACGCCGTCGGATTGCTCGCAGTACTGCCTTCTGTACATGAAGTAAGTGGAACTGAATGTGTCGTTAAAGAGTTCAATGACCTCAGGCGGGAAGTGAGGTTTCAATAACTCCAATGTTTCCTTGGGTGGAACCCTGGTGAAGAGTGACACAACATCAAAATTCACCAGAATATCGGACGGTTTTGTTCTGATGCTCTGTAAGGTCAAAATGTATTGAAGCGGAAGGAGGACACTTTGAACATCTTTTGTAATAAGGGTAAACTGTACTTGTGTTCCTTTTCAAGTTGTTTATATACGTTTTCACCGTTGAACAGGCTTTAGAAACTAAAGTTATCGTAACTGATTTCGCGGTAAATGTGAGAGACGTATGACAGTAAATGCCGCTGAGCTTGCGGTGTGAGGGAAGTGTTATATATGGAACAATCTGTATATGGTTCAAAAATAGTTTTGTGATGTGATTTCACTGAAATTTTAATTCGGCTAATAACAATTTTGTACCGCAAAGGTATTTTATGATAAGTCAATTTAATCAACTTTAGGATACTGACAAAAACCAATTTCAGTTTTCGTTTTCTTTCATAGCTGGTTAAGTTACAAACCTATACCTTTTATTTTTGGTATAGTGGAACCATAGCCTTGAAAATTATGACACGCATAGAAGTAAGAGTTATGTGGAACTCATCATAGTCTAATACAGAGTGAACCGTAAGTAATGTCATTAATTTCAGGGGCTTATTCCTTGAGACATTTCAAACAAAAAAGTTTAATACAATTTTGCTCGGTTTTGCTTCCTTTTCGAGAAAAAAATTCTATTAATGAAACATTTCATAACATGTTTTGGCAAAGTCATTGATTTAATTCCGAATATGGTCAGTCAGTTTAAGAGAGCAGTGTATTATGATAAATGATTGAAAGAATTTTAGTTTTATACTTTAAATATGCAGACATTTGGTCCGAACAAATGTAACTTTTAAACATCCCTTTGCAGAACGAAAAGTTACATTTGTTAAATCAAATGTCTGTACATTCAAAGGACGACACTAAAATTCTCTCAACCATTTACTATCATAAGACACCGCTCCCTTAAATTTACTGAGTATATTGAGAATTAAATCATTGTCTTTTCCAAAACACTCAATGAAGTGTTTCATATAAACCAATTTTTTTCTCGAGAAGGAAGCAAAAACGAGCAAAATTGTATTAATCTTTTTTTGTTTGAAATATCTCAATGAATAACTCCCTGAAATTAGTGACATGACTTAGGCTCATTCTGTATTTTATTTAACTAGGTTATTTTACGACGGTGTATCAACATCTTAGGTTATTTAGCGTCTGAATGATATGAAGATGATAATGCCGGTGAAATGAGTCCGGGGTCCAGCACCGAAAGTTACCCAGCATTTGCTCAAATTGGGTTGAGGGAAAACCCCGGAAAAAACCTCAACCAGGTAACTTGCCCCGACCGGGAATCGAACCCGGGCCACCTGGTTTCGCGGCCAGTCGTGCTAACCGTTACTCCACAGGTGTGGACCTCTCATCCTGTATGTCCATAATACACTCGTATGATCATTTTGAAAAAAGAAATGCATTAAATCCGAAATCAGTCGAACCTAGGACCTAACACAGCATATCTTCAGGTAAATCTTAGCCTAAGGAATTCAATAATGTTATAATTTCAAAATAAAAAAATGTGGACTTATCATACATTACCTCTCAGGTAAAGAATTTGAATCCATATTAGACATCCACAAGTAGATCTAATAGGATTTTATAGTCGATGAGTCAAAGCAAGCAAAGATAAGTCAGGAGAAACATCCAGAGGCTTTGTATGAAAGCACAAAATCTACATTCTCTGCAGGAAATTAAATCTTTGATGGCTGATGTTTAATGAAGAACTATATTACATAACTTTATAAGCAGTAATACGAGGTGCAGCCAAGAAGTCAAAAGGAGGATAACAATGGCAAACGAAGCTTTTAATAGGAAAAAGAGCATCTTCTGCGGACCTCTGGAAAAAAGAAGAGGAAAAGACTAGTAAAGTGCTTTGCGTGGAGTGTGGCATTGTGTGGGGCAGAAACATGGACACTATGACGAAACGAAGAGAAACGAACAAAAGCATTTGAAATATGGATATGGAATAGTGGAACGTGTGAAGTGGACAGACAGAATAAGGAATGAAGTTGTGTTGGAAACAATGGGTGAAGATAGAATGATGCTGAAGCTGATTAGAAAGAGAAAAGGAATTGGTTGGGCCACTGGCTGAGTAGAAACTGCCTACTGAAGGATGCACTGGAAGGAATGGTGAACGGGAAAAGAGTTCGGGGCAGAAGAAGATATCAGATGATAGACGATATCCTGGGGTCTTTTAAGATGCGAAAGAGAGAGTGAGACAAAGAGACAGAGAGAGAGAAGCTATCGCATTTACCTTTCCCAAGAAAAAAATATGCGAAGACTAAGAGGTTTATGCGAAAACTAAGAGGAAGGCAGAAAATAGGAAACGTTGGAGAATGCTGGGTTTGCAGTGAAAGACCTGCCCAAGGGCAGAACACTTACGTATGTATGTATGTATGTATGTATGTATGTATGTATGTATGTATGTATATATGTATGTATGTATGCATGTATGTATGTATGTATGTATGTATGTATGTATGTACATGCCCGTAATATTGATATGACTGAAGATGAGATGAAAATGTGCCCTTAAAAGGCTTGGCGTCCCGATCAGAGTTAATATCAATACTCATTCTGGTCTGTAATAGCCTAAGTACGCGGTCAATCTGGCAAAGAGTGCGTCATCTTATTTCTTTGGGAGGAAAGTGGCCGGAAAAGGCATAATAATAGGTATAAACAAGCTCACTATTCAGAAATTGCAAGCGATATATCACGCGCAAAGACGCAATAAAACAACATGCCATGCGTTACGTGACGCGAAAGTGAGATCACATGGGAGAAACTGTTGAAGACGTGGGACTAACAACCTTCGCCGAGTGATTTACATGGGATGATAATAATTCAGGCTCACAGTCCGTTCATCCCAAGACCAAGTCGCTCCATCTTCCTTCTGGGGTGCCTCTTCCGTTATACACTATTGTTTCTATTCGATCTTATCTTGCACGACACAAAGTAACTCCAATCTTGCCTCTTTCTTCTTTAATGTGTTCTTACACTGTTGTATCATTTGTATTGCTTTACATAACATACCCTTTTAAACTATAGAGGCTATTTAGAGACGATAATCCATCATCATCATCATCATCATCATCATCATCATCATCATCATCATCATCATCATCATCATCATCATCATCATCAAAAACCGTACTTTGTCCCAGGAGGCTACGTCTTGGGTTTCTGCCATCATGGAGAATTGCTCCGAATCAACAGACATAATACGGTTCGTTCTCTCATCGCAGCTTCACTCCGTCAGAATGCTTCCTATGAGGTTTATGAGGAGGTTGGTTGCGTCTCTTCTGATGGCTCTACTAGACGGGCTGATATCATCATAATTGATCGGCAGAAGGATAAGGGTGTCATTCTTGATCCCACAATCCGTTTTGAGATGGATGAGCAACAGCCACAAGAGGTGTGTCGTGAAAAACAAGTCATATATGAGCCTTGTTGTCAGCATCTTGGAGCACAATACCACATTACACATTGGACAGTTTTTGGGCTCATGTTCGGTGCCCGTGGCACGATCCCACGTGAAACTTTAAATCAACTTAAACAATATAAAATTTCTGATGCAACGATTGATGCCATAGGATCTCACGTGTTAAAATCATCCTTAGCTATAATTAGTAATCATTTGTACCCAACAAAATTTTTATTGTAAATGATTTCCTACGTTTCCTTATCTTAATGTTTTTTTTTCTTTTTCTTTCCAAGTGTCAAAAAATCGTTTTGTTTACTTATTATTCTTTCTGAATTGATTAGTAGGCCGATCTATCGAACCCTTATTTAGGGCGGCTTTTGTTTCTACAAATTATCTTGCAGTTCCCTTAAATTGGCAAAACTTAATTTCTCACACTAGTTTATTAAACCTTGTTGGACCGTAAACAAAACAACTATCGCAATGTCCATATTTTATATGATGTACAATATTAGGCCTATAGTATTGTGAAATTTTAATTTTCCTACCAATTTTTTTTCTATTGTTCTATTAAAATTATAGCATATAGCCTATTAACCTGTTGTATGCTATAGGATAATTTGTCAATTCAAGGGTTAAGTGAACGATGAGCTCGTGTCTAGCAAGTGACGTACCGGTACTTGACTGGCGGATCACGCTACTTTTATTTCATAAAGTGGGGCAGAACAAAACATGGCCAATTACACTAATATTTACAATTAAAATTATTTAAACTATGTACACTATAAAACGCTATTTTTACTATTTACACTACAATAAAGAATGTAGGTCTACACTGATCGAACATTATTTACACTATAAAGCTCATGTTGGTACAGTGTTATGTATTGTAATGCAAGATATTTTATTTCACAATAAGTAGGCTACTATAGTCTATTTTTTAAATAAAGTGCAATAATGTAAATAATGTTTGATCATATAAGCCTTCATTTTTTATGATAATGTAATAGTGAAAATAGCGTATTTTAATGTCCATAGTGTAAAGGGCTGTCAGACATTTACTACTTTCAAAAGATGATTGTCAAAAAGACTGCTTTTTGTCTCTAGAGTATGATCGTTCTTCAAATAGACCTATTACTTTTGTAGAATATTAAATTTATTTTTAATATATCAATTTTCCTAGTTATATTTGTTTAACTCATTAGAATTATATGTAACTAAACACACATTTTGCTCTTACTATTATTATTATTATTATTATTATTATTATTATTATTATTATTATTATTCAACTGTTTCCTCTATTGATGTTATTTATATTTGACGTGAATAATTTTGTACTGGTGGAGTGGAAGAGAAGGCCTTATGGCCTTAGCTCTGCCCGTACCAGTAAAAATAAATAAAATAAGTAAATGAACAAATAATTTAAACTGTAGTAAAGGTCTTCGTAGTATCAATCTTTATTGTTAGTCTGCATTTTCAACATTCTCCAAGGTGAAGTTTTGAAACAACGTCAACTGCAGAACAAATCAGTTCCCTCATAGTACCTGTCCTACACGCCAACATGACGTCACGCCAATATAGCTTTATCTCCGTACGCCCTGGGATAGATTACGGCCCCTAGTCATAATCATCATCATCTTCATACTCACACTCAATAACAACCTTTACGAATGACAATAGACGATCGGCGGACAAAGAAGTGTTGTTTGTCATACGTTTCAAAGATTTTCCAATTATTGTATTTGCATTTTTTTTTAATTTGTCAAGAACGAGTATGATTTAACTTATTGTAAGTTCGTAATTTTTTTACTTGGTTATTTAATGATGCTGTATGAACTACGAGGTTATTTAGTGTCGATCGGATTGGTGATAGCGAGATGATGCCAAGAATCCGTCATAGATTACCTGACATTTGCTTTTTCGTTCGGGAAAATCTCGGAAAAACCAACCAGGTAATCAGCCCAAGCTGTAATCGAACCCGCGCCCGAGCGCAACTCCGGATCGACAGGCAAGCGCATTAGCCGACTGAGCTACGCTCGTGGCTAATCGTTATTGTCAGCTAAGAAACCGGAAATAGCTATTGTAAAAATTACACTATTAATGTTTAATGTCGGAAAGTCTTGTGTCTAGAGTGCCAATTTTTGCTGCCAAACAGTACGTTGTGTTAGAACTGTCAAATTATTGTGCAGTTTAAGTTTATGCGTTTTTCTTAACTTTCTTAGTCTTTCCAATATTTGATCCAAAAGAGAGAGTAAGCAATGCTGCACTGTTTACAAGAGATACCGATTGCACGTTTTCCATTGTTGTTAATGAATAAGGAATTCTCATAAGTTCGAAGACTGGCTCCTTCATCTTCAAGTGAAAAAATTGGGTGAGTCGAGAAGATTTAGGCCCGTTACACAGTCATCCGTATGCTACGCAGTACGCACTACGGATCCGTAGGCAGTTTGCTTTCACAGTCACGCGTAGCAAATCCGTAGCAGATTAATTATATCAGTCGGCTTGTTTGTTTCAAAATGAGCGTGCTTCAAGGAAAGCTTTTGGCTGCACATTATTTGTATTAAAAAGAGTGCATAATAGACAATATTGTGTTCACCCGCTACTAATTCTAAAAATTCTGAAGGAAGCTTTTATAAATCTACATAGTGACTTGCGCGAGACCGAAAGAAAGTTTCTTTAACTAATTGCGCATGTTTATTCAATCGTTTGATGAACAATTGAAAAAATTACAATAAATGCAGCTTGAACTAGATCTACATAATTATGTCGTACCGAGCGGTATGCTGTGAACATAAGGTGATAAAAATTACTCAGATGAATAAATTATTTATAATCGACATTTTATTATTTCTTTTCATTATAATAAATTACAAAACCATCAATTATATTTGTTATAATCTATATAGATCAGAGTTTCTCATCCTTTCTCATTTCCTCACTTTATTTTAGTGCTGGCCTCTAAGTCTAAGGTGTAGATTGTGTAGAATGTACTGTAATGTTTTTCCTTTCTCTTGTACGGGGGAGGGACTCGAAGGCTTACACTGCAGCCTGAAGCTTTTTGTGCTTACCACCCTATTCTTGTGAATGATTGGGTAGCCGAACTGCCGCGGTCTTGTACAAGTACAGCACGCTGCACCGTGTATGGATGATGATGATGATGATGATATCTGAATGAATAATGGCGAAATGAGTCCGAGGTCCAACGCTGAAAGTTACCTAGCAATTCTACTTCAATTAGTTGGGGGAAAACCCCGGAAAAACCCCAACCAGATAACTTGTCCCAACCAGAATTTGAACCCGGGCCCGCTCGTTTCATAGCCAGACATGCTGACCATTACTCCACAGCGGTGGACTACTGTAGTGTTACTCAATCTTTTTGATTTTGAGGCTCCTTTTTTCCTCACATTGCTTTAGTGCGGCTCCCTGGCCTGAGGTGTGGAGTAAAATGTAGAACATACAAAGTAGTAATATTAAATTTGGTATCAATTCAAAAAGAAAACACTTAATTAGCTTGTTTTAATTTAATGTAAAATTGTCAGATAATAAAATTTTCAAAGAACAACTTTTAAAATTGTTATATTATTATTATTATTACCATTATTTTTTTCATTGCACCCCACTACCAGTTGGTCGGTCACCCTCAGGGCTTCAGCCCCCTTCCCGGTTAAGAATCACTGATTTAGATTAAATCTGTTTTAAATACACTGAGGAAATATTTATATTGACTAGGTACTCTTAATTAAATATTCCTTAACTTATTTGATAGATAAGAGGTTTTATATATATTACATACACTAGTGTGTTGTCCGTAATAGGTAAATTCCTGTGAGTGAAAGAGTATCTTTGAAGGTTGATGGAGATCGGAGAATTGACATCAAGGAAGACTATTGTTCTGTTAGGGAAATGTTTCCAGTGTGACAATGTGAACTGATATTTGTGTATTCTGATGTACGATTTTTCTGAATATTAGCCCACCGAAAAATGGCAAATGAACAGACTAAGTAAGTGATGTGAATAGGAAGGACGGAAGAAAAGGGGATGGTTCATGTTTTGTATTCGAAAGACTGTGTTTCCATACAATAATGTAGTTTCTACTTCTGAAAAATGTCCTAACAGCTAACTATATTATCCTCAACGGAAGATTTTTTTTTCTGGAACTTCTGCCATGTCTTCTCTCGTCTTCATCACTCATCTGCATTTCATTGTGTGTTATTGTCCATTTCTTCAAAATTTTTCAATATGTCACACATATCACGCCACAACTTCTGATGCCTCTATTTTTGTATTATTCACAAAAAGGATCCCAGAAACATTGTCTTCTATCTAACTGACATATAACAGTTGCGTATCCAAAATCATAATGCTTTCAAACTTTAATTTTACTGCTTATTATGCCGCTACGCTATGCGTAGTACGCATGACTGTGTAAGCCCACACTTGTCCAAGGTATTCATCTCTTCTCCGTAGTCCGTAGCGCGCAGCGGGACGTCCGTATGGATCCTACGGATGCGTACAGTACGCAGAACTGTGTAAGCTCCCATATATGTAAGGTATTTTGCTACGGATCCGTAGTCCGTAGCGCATAGCATACGGATGACTGTGTAACGGGCCTTAGCTGTTTGTAACGATCCGAACAAGTAGAATACTCTTTTCACAGTTTGAGACCGGAACCAATGTTCTGATCGAAAATCTATTTCGTCTAATTTTCCTCTGATAATATCCGTTTATTCACTTCGAGTTTCTTATTTTGAATCAAGCCTGTCTCGTCAATTTTTTTTTTTTATGAATGTGTATATTGTATTTGGCACAAGAGGATCGAGAAATTGACGACGGAATTTTAAGCGACATTTTCTCCAAACATACAAACGCAGCTGGTGGTACTAACCGTAAGAGTGTGAAAACTTGTTGGAATGTTGCATTAACAAACAACGGCAAGTACTTGGAGAGAGTAGTTGAATCATCTTCCTCCGTGGTATTCCTATCCTGTCACGTGGCATGAGACGAGATCATGCACTGAACCCACTTCGACAGCTGAGAGGGCGCTATCCACTCAAGGCCAGGGGATATTTAATTTTATTGTTTCAATTATCTTTTGAATACGGTTTAATTTTTTTACCGTACAGTCCATATGACCAGCTTTCCTCTTGATTAATATATCTGCTATGGAGATCTAACGAAGTGCGCAGTCTGTGTAGAGATTTCGACATGAGCTCATTTGCAGTTCCCTTGTTAGTCAGTGAGTCACTGAGTCCGCCGAGTGAGTGATTTTGTTTATTTAAACAAGATATTTTTAGTTGGTTATTTAACGACGTTGTACGAATTACTACGTTACTTAGCGTCGATGGAACTGGTGATACCGAGATAGTAATTGGCGAGATGAGGCCGAGAATTCGCCACAGATTACCTGACATTTGTTTTACGGTTGGGGAAAACCTCGATAAATCCAATCAGGTGGGAATCGAACCCACGCCCGAGCGCAACTCCGGATCAGCAGGCAAACGTCTCAGCCAACTAAGCTACGCCGGTGGCTCCAACAGGATATCAAGCCACTGAAATCTTGAATGCAGAATCAATACTAACATTGTAAGTCCAAAAACCCAAGGCGCTACTCTACTATCGTGGAGCTCACGGCTCTACAAAAACTTAGGTCTAAATCCATGCCTCGAGATTTTCCTCTACCGGACTCTAGACGGCCACTAGAAGGGGTTTTCGTCACTTAGAATATTTCGAATTCGAGTCTCTACCTCAGACGACACAGCGATACAACTACTATTCCATATACGAGATTGAAACCTACGATCGTAACTTAAACGGAGAATTAAAGCAGCGGTTGAGTTGTGTACATCGTTGCGTCTATTAAAATGTTATCCGTTTATATATTTATAGAAAAATATA